>NW_013527137.1:1207069-1290703 GCF_000836215.1 Papilio polytes
ACCCACCTGCAAGCATTACCTTTTGGATAAAAAAAGAATTATCCAAATCGGTCCACTAGCGGCGGAGTTATGCCGTAACACACATAAAAAATAAAAATAAAAAAAAAAATATACCGACGAATTGAATACCTCCTTCTTTTGGGAAGTCGGTTAAAAATAGATATTAAATCTAATTTGTATATTGCATATATTACGTTACTCATTTTTGTATTAGAGTATTCATTCCTATTTTTATTTAACATTTAATTACAGAGTAAAGTAACTTTAGTCTCAAATTATCCGAACAGATGGTGACCCGATTTAAAAGTAATACAGATTTAAGAATTACTGCGTATATAGAGAATCACTTGGTGAACTGGCATGTTTCTTGTCCAGGTATCGTAAACGCCACACAATTTTACTATAGGGCCCCAATTTTAGTGGTCGTAAAATAAAAACGCAGTTAAATCCACGCATTGTGCCGGCCATGTTGGATTTATGGACGCGAACGATTCGTATTATCTGTTTAGAACTGTCAAAGATTGTCTATTGCCTCACGAGGTTTGTGTTTTACGAATTGCAATAATCTTGTGTTACTTACGTCTCTATATTGTTCACTTTAACACGAAATTTTATATTAACAGATAAACTAGATGACACAGAGAGTTAAATAAAATTATAAGCGAAATAAAACGTTCTATTAATTATTATAAATTTAACTTTAAACAAATATGTTTTTTGACGATACAATATTAGACAATTAAGAATTATTTTTCGTATTCGATTGTGTCAATGCAAAGATGCTTTGGCTTTTATTGTTGAACAAACTAGCAAGCAGCTACCGGAATTTGACATAGATGTTCACATTTGCAGATGCGTTATCTTTAATCAACGGTGTCTCTATTACTCTTAACTTGTTGATATGTATTTGCTGTCTAAGTTCTAAACCAAGAATTACGTTAAACATTGTTAGAAATATGAGATAGTTCAGTTATAGCGTGTTTCTATTTCGTAACAGAACAAAGGGAACCGAGTAGTTGCGAATGTTGACGTTAGTTAAATATAATGATGGATAAATGGCCCTACTGATCGGCATATTTAACTAGCATTGCACCAACTGTTGCACATAATAAAAGGTTTCCACTGACGAAATACCCATTACTATCAATCATCATCTTTCTCCTTATCCTACTCCCGTAGTAACGCAACAGATTTTTGTCCTCTAAACTATCATACGCTATTTCAGTCATCACTCCCATCTTTCATGTTACCTTTCACGCAATCCATCCATCTCTTTCTACTATTTAGAGGTCTACCTCTCCCTATTACTATACCTCTTTACAAGGATATTTCACAAAAATCTAATTTGACGAAATAAAAGGCCATTGTTATTATAAGCCTCTTATTAACGTAGTAATGTTACCAAACACGCCTAAGCCTAGTTTTTCGTATAAAAAAGTATACGAGGCCGCAGGCTGTTAAATAACAAAGGAAAGCCTCAAAGACAGTGTCGCTGGTCGTCCGCAAGAAGTTTTATTACTTCGGAATGACTCGTTGTGTCCAAGGATAAAGGGCTATTAAATGGAAGTTTTTTTCATGTGGGTGGGACCTTCTCAAGCAGTGAGGCTCGTTTGGCTGCGTCACAGTTTCCACTACCAAAACATTAACAAAAACATGTCTCGGTATTAACAAGGAGGATGAAAGAGATACCAATATGTTTTATAGTAATTACATCAATTCATGACTTGATTTATGGACGATATTAAATTGTGACAAATAAATGTTGAGACACAGTTATTTAAAATTAAAACAAAAGCATAAATAACAAAAAACTTACAGGTCATTAAAAAGGTCACAACTTCCTCTCCGATAAAATTGTTTATTAATAAGAAACAATAAGTAATTGAAACGCACTATCGTTTAGATTAGGTTTTAAACTAGCGGTTAAGGCAGTGAATGGCTTGTTTTATAATGTGGTCGTGTTTATTAAATAAAAAGGCGCCAATTAAAAGGCTCCGGTTCACAATTACCGGCGGCTATCGACAGGCCGGGCGCCAGCTACACTATGGTGACCATACTGGCTAGTATTTATAGACATTCCTGATATTAATCGTATTAAAAATGACATTTAGTTTCACAAGACTATTATTAAAGTATTTATAAAGGAGTAGGTTTGCTGTAAACGGAATAATGGTATTTCTTAGTCCTGTCAAATGCACCATAGCTTTGAACATTAATTGAACGGCAAACTATGATTGATACGGCGTCGTTCAGGCGCCTCAAAGTATGCAGGAAGTCTTCAATGTAACATGCTAACAATGTCGTGATAGTTAAGTCTCCATTCCCTTCAATACTTAAATAGTTTAGGATTACATTTAAGTACCTTGTAAAGAACATAAGCAAAGGAAATATAGTTGATTATGCAAAGACTACCACATCATATCTGTTTTTAGACGAAACAGATTAACTTCGTTTACACGACACAATGAGAATAATCGCAAGCGTTACTAAAGAATAAAAGTGTGTCAATAATTGGCGCTTAAATAATAGCTAAATAAGTTAACACGTGAGAATCAAAGGACATCACCAGTTCGCTATATGTCCCCAAAGGTAAGGAACCTACCTAAATTCAGTGTCTAGGCCACAGTTAACCACTGACTGATTGCGTATTGGATGACTTCATACATATCTTCACCAATATCTGCAGGCACCAAAATATGTACACATAAAATTCTAAAACCGAAAATCACATGTCACTTGGCGTAGATTTAGCATAGTTTGGAATATAGGCTCCTTACTTTTGTTTTTCTAATTACACGCGGATGGAGTCGCGGGCGAAAGTTAGTCTTTTATAAGGATTGTCATAATACATTCTTACAAAAGTATTACAACAATCTTGTCAGTGTAATAACTCTACTATCATGATTACTATCATATTTAACACTCTTATTATTAATACCGCTTAGACTTTATGTGTCCATGAGATTATTTAATAGCTGATGTTTGGCGATAAGGATATAAGTTTGTTTTACGAAGCCGTAATGTAGTGCGTGGAGAAAGTAGACGTTGTCTCTTGATCTAAGATTCCGTACTAGGCTTTATCAGGAGATTATTCTATGAGGATATCTTACATCTTTGATCTGTGAAACATGTAAATAGAGAAGTCAGCAAGGTAACCAATTCAGAGAGTTATGAAAAGTCTGTTCTTGGACTGCTCACTCTGTTGGCATAATGGGTATTCGTTCTCCAAATCGATTTATCATTTTCTTCTCTCTTTCAATCGTGTCTTCTTTACCTTGAATCAAGTGTATGAGAATTATAGCTACAATATACTTTAGATTTTGTATAAACAGTCCACAGAGCAGTAGTGTAACTTTGTGTACGTGACGCAGATATCTAGCGAATAATTTACGCAATGGACCAGGTATTCGGCGAGGTTGTAAATCAAAACGAGTCGATACAACCTGCCGGCGTGGCGTCGCGCTGTCGCCGCCGTGGGCAGACCCGGCAAATGCCATCTAACCTTCCCTTGTCCCCTTCCCTTCCACACCTTACTATCCTTGTACTTAAGTATTATATTAACAAGGACTATTAATTGATTTGAATTAAAACAATTGATAGCGTAACAATAATAATGCACGTAAACAAAAGACGCTAGGACATGATAAATGGACAAAATAGCGGTATTCATTTTAAATTTATCTAATCTCAGATAATGCATCTATACTAATATAATAAAGCGTAAACATACACTACTTTGTGGCGTAGGATGTCGGTAATCACAGCATTTTTTTGAATAATCATTTCTTTAATAAAAAGGCCTACACTTACGACACGCTTTACGCTATATATTTTCACGCTATCAAACTGAAATGTACTTTTACCCCCTGTAAATGAATTGTAAAAAAAAGCCATGTGGGAAAGGGACCATAAACTACAAGCTGCCAACATTAAGGAAGCAAGGTTATTATGGTAACGATAATTTTGACATTTGCAATTGAGAATTTTACAAATGTAAACAACAAAACAAAAGTTTTTATAATTTCATGCGGATGAAGCCGCACGGGAACAGCTAGTGATGCATAAAATTTTACGCCACTGCTCACTTTTAACCATGACTTCATTAAAAAGATAAACGTTATCATTTGAGTCATTATTTCAGCGAGAAATCAACTGATAACATTGTGCACACCAATCGAAATATTCAATATTTAATATTATATCAAAATTAGACGTGGACACAATCGCAAAGTGCATCGTAAAATTAAAATTTTGTCAATGAAATTACAATAAAACATGTCTTTGGTTGTATCTTGTAGGCGGCTTTTATGGCTCTCAGCAATTCACAATAGCGATTTCATTGTCAACCGACAGGTATAAATTGATCTATGTAAACAACATTTTAACGATGAGTTAAAAGAAAATTGGGTTCGCATCGAGGATCAGAAAGTACTGGTCAGTCTGAATACCTAAAAGGTTTTAACGACGTGGGCGAACTGTGGCGATATTAAAAAGGCAACAGAAATGTTTTGGTGATGTTATTAAAGAAATGACTGCTATAGGTATACAGGGTGATTCTTAATGGACGGATCAACGCTTTGTGGAGTTAAAGGACCTCAATAGGTTTAAGCGTAAACTATGTTGCCTGAATATCTGTAGTTTTAAAGTTAATATATGATGGCTATTGAGGTTTTCTATCCGTATGATCCGTCCGTTAAAAATCACCCTGTATATTACATTTAATTTAACCTTTAAATGTAGCTAAAGATGTATTAATCAGTTATAAAATATAGAATCGGAATTTTAAATATCATTCAGTTTTTTTGTAGATTTAATAAAGTCATAATAAAACAAAGGATAGAACGTTTTTACTTCGTTCCAAACTGTTACTTCGTATTACGTATTCAAATAAACGCTATGAAAAAGCACTTCTCTCTAGATATTTAGAAAGTCGTTACAATAAGCGAAGTTGGTGTTGATGTTTGCATATTTTAATTATTCCGTCCATTCTTTGGAGGGACAAGAAATGTTGAGTTTTTGAACGCCTTCGAATTATTCTAAATGAAAATACGTTGGTGAGTTCAGAATTTAAGGCACGTCGGTCTCACACCGCGTTGTTTACGTTAAATAAGGTTCCGCTAAGTAAAAGTAAACCCGGAGGATTTTGCCCCACTGAGTTGAATGAAAAATTAAGACATTTTTTGTCAGATCTTATTTCCCCTTCGGGTATTTGAGAATTTTTTTTTCGGGATGGAAAATAATTATCGTTTCCTCTTTGTGTATTGTTTTTTGTGGACGATAACAATCTGTTGTTTTGTTATTATTATTTTTTTTTTCAAATCATATGCTGACAGGCTAGCGGCCATCTGAGTTCCCTGAAAAAGCTGATGCATTGTCGATCCTAAATCGACGGAGGAAGGCTCGCACGAAGATATTTAAGTGTACTCCCTACTTAAGTGTACACTCCTTCATTAATTCAAACTTATAACGATATCTTACTTATATTACTTCTGATATAAATTGAAAGATTAGATGAATGGACGGATGTTTGTTAGAGTTTGCCTTCTAAACTGCTGCACGAATCTCGATGAAATTTGGCATAGATGTAAATCATATTCTGCAACAACACATAGGTTATCCACGAAGTTTTTTTTGGATTCCGCTCGAATGGAGTTGCGGTCAAAAGCTAGAATTAAGGCACAGGAAAGTACAATCGAAAGACTACATAGATATGAACAAAAAAGTTACTTATTAAACGAAAGTCCAAAATGATTTCAATTGTCTACTATCAAGATGGAAATCAAATCAAATAGAAATCGTACATACTGAAACAAAATAATCGGACGGCTTACGAGGTGTGGTTGATTGAATTAGACGATAACAAGACGATCCGGCCCGTCTGAATACTGCCATCAGTCACCACGGTTACCCTCTGTTCTATTAATTATTCAACGTCAATTCCACAAGAATCAGGGTTCAGACCGAAACAGAATTACAATTATCATGTTCGGTAACAATCGCTCTTGGGTTAAAGGGTTTTGTCTAATTAATTTTGACCCAACACCATTCATTAGCATTTTACTCTCATGAAATATGCAAATCTATACATATAATAAAATTGAAGTGTCTGTTATTACAAAAGAAAAATTCCAGATTTCGGGAACATTACAGGGATGTAATTGCGTTGCTGATAACGAAAATTGCATTTAAAAACTTGTCTGTCTGTCTGTCCGCAAGCCGCGTTTTCTCCGGCTAATCTCCGAAACCGCTGGGCCCATTTTAACCGGACTTTCGCTAAAGGATAACTGACATATACGGGCATATTATCGGCTACTTCTTTATATTAACATTGCGTGGACGATGTCGCGGGTAACAGCTGGTTAACTGTAAAAAATAACTTTCTACTTTGATATATCAGATATGTGTGAACATATCAGTGCTTAAATATATGGGAACAATTAAACGTATATGGATTGCAGATCTATTGCTTTTTCACTTAAGTGCAACTTACCTTTGCAAATATAAGAACTTGTTTATCAGTCAGAATGCAAGAGGCGTTATGAAGTGCCGATTTCCCTCGGGCACAAAGGAATCGATAGCTATTGTGTCTCCCCTTCGACATTAAATTATGGAGGGAGCATTACATCCTAGCGACATCTGCCGACTCGATCAGGTTTACCTTTTATCAATATTTGCCTACTTGATTCTTGTATAATGTAGAGAAAATTGTGTTTGACGCGAATCACATATGCAAATGCTAAAGTTCTTATAGTATGGTAAATTATATTTACCTAAACAAAGTATCATAAATGTACTAGCTTTCGGCCACGACTCAGTTCGCGTGTAATATAAAAACAAAAGTGAGTAGCCTATGTGTTCTTCCAGACTATCCTCTACATCTACACCAAATTTCATAAAAATCTGTTCAGTCGTTTAGGCTAAAAACTATAACAAACATCCATCCATCTAAATTTTCGCATTTATAATATTAGTAAGATTTATTTTAAAATTTGAATGTAATTTAAACGATAGCAGTCTCAAAATTGTTGAGTTTTCAAAGTTGTTGTTATCAAAGTTTTTTCTGTAGGTTATTTAAGTTTAGGTGTATAAATATTTTTAAACTTTAGTAACGCTCTAAATATTTCATTACAGTATTTCAAAACAGTAATTGGCTATGTTATCGCTTAGGAAGTTTATCAACAAGTTCGTTTAATAAAGAAACCTTTTCTTTCGCTCGCACGAATAAATTGCCATAAGATCCAGTTTTTAGTGACTTAATCATGCGTGCTTTTGTTTTAATTATTATAATTGCATACCATATAAAAATCATGTTGCATACATGTATAACCAAATTCGCAAAAACTTTTACATCAACCCACGCGTTTATTATGTAGGAATTTTATAGGTTGCAAATTATGAAACAAAAAATGTATTAAAAAGCGATAATGCTACCTTATTTGATAGAAAAGTGTTTTTTTTTAATTTATTTTAAATTAAGTAACAACGCAACAACACGTTGTTTAAAAATATACCATAACAAAACTTTTTGGACACGAATACTGGCATAAAACACTTGAATATTTGTAAGAAAGCCATTTGCCATAAAAGGAATATGAATCAATTTTGTCCATTGGCAATCACAGTTTCGAGATCAGACCTAACGTGTAGATTTTCAGTCGAAACAATTGCTACATGCAAATAAATGATCAATAATATTAAGAAAAATATTTTGAATCTGTACATATAATAAAATTGTTGTGTCTGTTTGTAATATCAAAAGAAAAATTCCAGATTTCGGGAAGATGTATTTGCGTTGCTGATAACGAGAATCGCATTTAAATTTTTTTTGTCTGTCCGCACGCCGCGTTTGTTCCGGATAATCTCCGTAAAGGCTTTACCGATCTCGACCGGACTTTCACTGCAGGGTAGCTGACGTAGACGGACTTATTATAGGCTTTTATCTCAATATTTCGTGGACGAAGTCACGGGCAACAGTTACTCTTCCATAAATTTAACATATTCTGGTTTTCAATACAACTGAAAATGTGTCAAATAGCAATTTCGTAGAGTATAACTATTTTAAAGTAAACAATGATACAAGCATAGAGATATTTCAAATGGAACCGGATTTTATTTACATTTTACAATAACAATGACCTAAAAATCTAAAAGCCGCTTTCTTTGACAGGTTAGACTTTTATATTCGAGATATCTATAACTAATGGCGTATTCAAAATGTTAATGCATAAACACGTATAACACAAATAATGCTGGCGCCGATAAAAACGGAATATACAACTTAAAGTTATACTCAGTGATGAATTAACACATTAATAAAAGCAAAACAACTGTTAACAAACGCCTTGCTATGACTTTGTGTAGCTTTGAAGAATGTAATAAAGAACCCGCCCCTGCTACGCTCATCTCCAATACTGTTACTAAAATGTATTTATTTACAAGCTGTTGCCCACGACTTCGTCCGTGGAGTTTAAAAGTTCAAATCCTACGTTCTCCCCCTTTTTTAACCTATTACCTAATGTATTAATTTAGTTGTAATCTACGTAATAACATAAATCTACTGATGTAAGATTCCAAATTTCTAAGCCCGGTAGTTTGCGAGTTGATTTTTCGGTTACCCTTATTGTTTGTGTTTTTTCTTTTAAACTATTTGTCCAATTTAAATACTGTAAAGGACAATTTTATTCCACATTACATTCTCCTGATAACACAATACCTAATAGTAGAAAACAATTGCAAAATTTTTCTCGAATATTCCTAACAGAAGTTGTTTCATATTCTCACAAATGATGGGGAGGAATGGAATTGTTTTCTTTTGTAAGATATCGTCCGGGATTACCGACATTAGGAACATTACAAAGACGTTAATAAAACTGCCCGTTTCTGTCACGTAATCACATAAGCTGATTATATCACATTTGTATTCCATTAATTTTGCTAATCCTTTGTCATTTCTGTTTCGACAAAACAAATGACTGATATTTGTTGCTCTTTGTATTTGTTAAAATAAATAATCTGTCCTTAAAAATAAGTCCACTGCTAGTCCTTATATTTAAAAAAATGAATTGTAAAAAAAAACAAAAATTAAAACAGGTTTGAATTAGTGACGTGCGTCAACTAAAAGCGTGCACACATTTTTGACAAAACTATCGCACAACTGTTTAGTCTTCTTTCATTCTTTTCAGCTTATATGGAGGTGCGCACACTACTCGATTTTTAGTTATGCTACTAAGTTGAAATGGCTGTAAAACAGCTGAAAATCGCACAACTGTTGTGCGATAGTTTAGTCAAAGGTGATCGCCTGCTCTAAAACTGTATCCACTAAGTTGATAGCTATAAATATGTCAGGATATGTCGTAGGTAGGGCAGACGCGTCAAAGCAAACATGCCTGAGGTCGTGTTGTCGGTTATCTGACGGACAGCATCTCGGGGGCACGTCCGGAGGAGGGAAGCCTCTTTGTCGTATGTTTAATTCACAAGAAATTGACTATTTCATGTACTCACATTTTTTGTAAGGATATTTTCACCTTTATTACTTGAACTTGTAGAAATATAACTTTTTAAACCCATGTATTGTTTTATTAAGTTTGCTTAAGGCATTTTAAAAACATCACTTTAACTACTTATTTAACATATTTTAAGTCTGTAATAATTTAAATTAAAACAATTAAAATTTACGTAAAAGAAATCATATTACAAACTGTGATAGAGATCTTAATTTTTTACTAAAGTGTATATTTTTAATACTATGTACACACTAAGGGCCACTTAAGTATTCAATCGCTACCGCTTGTGAATCGCGCCACAAGAAGCTGTGTATCCGGCGCCTACATCTCGCAGGCGCGATGGCAGATAGTAATGTATATTTACTGTAATTACTACGATCATATCGCCGCGGGTAAGGTTCGACCCCTAACCGATAAATAAACGATCATTTTGACACAATATTTTCCCGCTAAAACCAAAACAATACACAGGTGTGAAATATATTCACTGCCATAAGTTAATCTATTGTTACCTATAGGTACTTGCCCTGTCTATCCACTATGACTTACAACAGTAGGAATTGCAGCTACTTACTTTGTTGGTGATCCTGTAGGTAGCACACTTAAGTTCAGCTACCAACTACCCCGTTTGTACTTATTCATACATTTATTGGTGAAAGTTTTGTTGAAATCGGCCTTGTACTTTTTGAATTATTACAAACATTTCGTCTTTATAATATTAGTGTATATAATTCTGTCTTAATGAACGCATTTTAAAGTTTACTTACAATGGACATAGCCAAATTCAGCTGAGTCTGGAAATTTTACCGATAATCGAAACTTCTGGAATCTTCTAGAACAATGCGAGGTACTTACCTGAAACAAAACAACATCATAAATTGGAAACTCATTCATAAATCAAAGTTTAAAATGAAATATCGAAAGTGCGGATGGCAGTTCTGTAAATTATTGTTCCCAGTTCCAGTTTAAGGGAATTTAACTGAATTGTACGGAACTCTGTGGCTTTTGAACAACGAAACTAATTCTATAGATCAAATTTTATATAGAAATTCTAACTTGGTAACCTACACAGCACACGTGCGGCTTTCAACTTCTGATTAATTAATTCGTACTAATTTGTACTCTATATTCAAAGTAATAGAGTGCTAAATGATTCCAATCTTATTAAACTACGACAGGAATTAAATAAAACGATAATTATTACATTAGTGGAAAAAGGGTTTAACAATAAACATCAACCAGGTAAATAATAAAACTGTCTTGTTAAAATGTTTTTCAATTAGTTATTTTGCAAAAATCTGTTCTTATTATTTAAAACTTAGACCTCAACCTTTTGGTAGACCGTAAGGTACAAAGGGCGGTGGGCGAACAATACAGGGTATTGAAGACATAAAGGGCACACCCACACATTGAGCCTATTATAATACTCTGTGGGGTTCGATTCGATTTCGCGGCGACGATTTTTTGCGCTATTAGTTCTTTCAATACATCGAATTTCAAGGACGATTAATGACCTGAGATCGATTCCCCACTTTGAGAGCGTGTTTTATATGTTAAACTTGTAACTAAAAGCACGGGCAATATACCAGAACTTTTCAGTTTTAAAATGGTACATCATGTTGGTATAGTGTTGCCTTGTTTAGTCTCGCTGTGATTCCTATGAGCTTACATGGAGGTGCGCACACTACTCCATTTTTAGTTGTGCAACTAAATAGTGGAATTGACTGCGAAACAATCGACAATCGCACAACAGTTGTGCGATAGTTTAGTCAAAGGTGTGCCCGTGTTTAAGAAACAGTGATTTTATTTAGTTTGTAATATTTAAGTACTTAAGTTTATAGCTTAAATTTACCAAGAAACTAATTTTAATGAAAAATTCTTTTATAAATCTAAGCGCAAAGAATCTCATGCAGCAGGACCTAAATCAAGGGATTCCAAACAATAATACACGAGTGGGTCGCACGAATGCAAATTCTAAAGCCGGGACAGGGTCGCTTCAGACGTATACCTTTTTATAAACGTTTGCACGAATTCTTTGTGCCCAATGTCTGATAAAAGGAAGGAATATTTTCGGGACAACAAAAGCTATTCTGAATGTATTAAAATGTTGACAACTTTTTGCTTTCGGCGACTTAGAAATGATGACGAATGAGATAAGAGGGTGATGGCGACGTTTTTATAAGAGTTTTTGAAGGCATTTTTAAAGATTTGAGGTAGAAATGTTATGTTAAAATAGATTAATCAAATTAAGACGAATGAAAAACGAACTATGTTCTCTATAGCTTTGCGTTTTTAATTTAGTTATTTAGTTACTTTGAACACTATTCTTCACCGCAGACACATCTTTTTTTAAACCCGCAAAGAAAATTAACATTTTTATTAAAATTCAGTTATTATTAATAATACATTTATTAATAATTCGCAAAAATAAACAACTGCGCGTCTAAACAATTTATAAGAAGTACTCTCTCATTCATACATTTATCATTGATGATTATGACATTATGACTATGTCGGTGGCACGGGCGATGCGTGTCAATTACGTAAATATTATTCAGCGGGGACAATACAGTTACTATTGCTCAGCTGCCCGGCTTAAACAAATAGGGTTGCCACCTTATGAAAATCATATTAAATAATTAAAATAAAAATTATCCAAGTTCGAAAAGAAAGCTTTAGGACAACTTATATGTTTTAATTCACTTTATACCATATCTATAATCGTCCTAATACTTTAATCTCCCAACTAAACTGTAATTACTCGACTATGAAACAGTTTTTTTTTAAAGTTTTAAACAACAATACAGCTCTAGACATAATAATGAAATGTTAAAAATCAAAAGGTTAGAGGCAGCCCTAGCTTAGATGGTTTAAACAATCAATTTAAAATGAAATATGACACCAAGCATCTTCAGAAACAATGGCCAGTTATAAACAGAAGCTCGAACGCAACTTATAAAATACAGATGTTTATTTTGTACGCAAAGAATAGTAAATTGAATTATAACCAATGCATTATTTCATAACTGAAATAGAGTAATCTCGATAACTCTTAGTGTCGAAATGTAGATTAAGTAACTATGTTGTTTTTCAACAATACGCTTTTACGATATATATTATAATTTATGCTATACTAGCTTTTGCCCGCGATTTCGTCTACGTGAAATTAAATAAAAACAAAATTGAGTTTATGTGTTCTTCAAGATAACTCTCTACATCTATACCAAATTTCATCGAAATACGTTCTGCAGTTTAGGCTACAAACTCTAACAAACATCCATTCATCCATCTAAACTTTTACATTTCTAATATCAGCAAGATTATGCAAGAACTTAAAAAGCTTTTTTGAGTGTTTAAATTAGTATTCGTTACAATTCACAAGTAGTTTGTACAACCCTATCGTTTTTAAAAACAAAAGATTTCTCTATAAAAACGTACAAAACCCTATTTCGACAACCTTAAGTTCTATTTAACATAAACCGTCAACAAAGAAAAGCCATAAGATGCCTATGATTGAAATATTGATAATTTGTAAAAAAAAAACAACGCCGCGTCGATAAAAAAGGTTTTTATAAACTCGAAGATGCAATAAAAGTCACATAAGGTAAAATAGCTCTTAAAGTTATCGTCTTATGGTTGATTTTTTAAAGAAGCTTATTTGAAAAATTCTGTATGCACTTATTACACTAACAAGCTCGTGACCTACCACTTTATACTAATTTAAGGGAATTATCTTCACTATAAAAGTACGTTTTAGTACTTTGGTAATTGTTCTTAATATTTTGTACGCAAAATAGTATTAAAGCAGGCAGTATTACAAAGTCCCTGGTTTTTCTCTCTAGTAGTAATTAGAAGTATTTTTGAATTAATTAAAGGCTGGCTAAAGATTGCAAACTAATGCTAGGTTTCTAAAGATTCCATTTATTTTAACATTACCTTATTGTACTAATATATTAAATGCTAAAGTTTAGACGGATGGATGTTTTTTTAGAGTTTGTAGCCTAACTGAACGGATCCCGATGAAATTTGGTATAGATGTAGAGTATGGTCTGGAAGAACACATATGCTACTTAGTTTTTTAATTCCACGCGGACGGAGTGGCGGGCAAAAGCTAGTGATTCATAAGTGTTAGGTTAACCTATGTTTAGACGGAGAACTTAAGTTACGTAGTTAGGAATCATATTTCATGCAGTTATCGAACCAAGAACACTAACTAATTTATAAACGTAGCTGGGAAACCGACCATAAAAAGCATTCTTAGCGTAACAGCGTATAGAGAGCTTAAAATGGAATTAGTAAACAAAGGGTCTACAAGGGAGAGCAGCCATTGTTCATTCTGTTATAGCTTAAAATTAATTTCGGCCAGAGATAGAAGTTATCTCTGCTTAAGCTTGTCGGAATTATTTTGACAAATTGTCAAAGTTGGCAAATATACGTAGATTAAGACAAAGGTTCATTTCATACAAGTGATTTAATTTAAACTTGTGTAACTATACTTATGAAATTATGCTTTAGAATTTAAAAATACTAGCTTTCATCCGTGACTCCGTCTTCATGGATATAATAAATAACAAAAGAAGCCTATGTCTTCTACATTTATGCCAAATTTCATTGAGATCCGTTCAACTGTTTAGGATACACTCTAACAAACATTCATCCATCCATCTACACTTTCGTATTTATACTTAGTAAGATAAGATTGGTAAGAAATGTCTAAACTTGAAATGATTGCTTGAATTTACTGTCTTAAAGCCAATAGTTTATTCATTTTTCATCTAATCTTTAGGAAAACTTTGTTTATTTGATTGTAATGAATAGGCTCAAAAACTACTAGGCCGATTTTAAAAATTCATTCACCGTAAAAGGTTATTGATCTGTGAGTAACATAGGCTATATTTTTTCATTATTACTTTTTAATTTTACGAGGACGGAGTCGCAGGCAAAAGCTAGTATTAAATATTATTGTTTCAAACAGCATTTCAAACCGTACTAGAATCACTTGGCTTATCTAATCATACACTTAACGCAAATAGCATAAAATCTAAGTGACATACCGTGGTGCATTTGCACCGTTATGCGAGTGAAGTGAAAACTGATTCATACTAACCTAACAGTTCAAAAGGCCCGGTATATGCGGTTTTACGTTAATACTTTATGTGAAGAACGAACGTAAATAGTTCCATTTAGAGGTGTATTAGATGTAACAGTTTGCGTTGCATGGCTCGATTTAAATTAATCGGGGAAATGTGTACAAAGAAAATGATATATTTCGTCTTGACCAAATTCTTGTAAATTGTCAAACAACAATCCAACGTGTAAAATATGATACTTTATCTGGCATTGGCGTTTAAGCTATCTGAGCCTCTATCAGCCAGTGGTGGGACAGGCCCTTACTATTATAAATGCGAAAGTTTAGATGTATATTTGTTACTTCATATTAATGCCTTAACCGATCTCGATGAAATTTGGCATAGATTTAAAACATAGTCTAAATAAACACATAGATTACTACTTTTAATCCGTTGCGGGCTATATCAATAAAAAATAAATCTAATATTCAAGCTATGTAGAGTATAAAATTACAGGAATGTGAAAAGCAATGGAATTTTGCATAATTTTAATCATTACATCTAACCGTACATGTGTCGCGAGCGAGACGGTATCGTGTCGGACGCGTGTCGTACGTGCGCCGTGCGATAAGCCGAGACTACGTGCCGTGGCCCAAATGACCCCGGACCTGCGCTCAAATGGATACATTTATTTGCACACAATGCTGGTTTAAATTTAGCCCAAAAACGAGTTTAATAAAAAAATAATCGTATGTACTGAATCTAATAAGGTATCTATATTATACTAATATTGTAAAGAGGAAATATTTGTATTTTTGTATGTATTAGAATGTAATGAAAAACTTCTGGACCGATTTCAAAAATTCTTGCACCATTACTATCTATCAAAAAGCTATGTTGTCACTGAGGAATAGGCTTTATTTTTAATATTTTTTAATTTCACGCAGGCGAAGTCACGAGCAACAGCTAGTTTATAATAAATTTGCAATTTATAATAACTTTCATTGATAGGATTTATCTAAAAACTGCTGAAATTTGTCATAGAACTCCTAATCATATATTAGTTAAAACAAATACTTCGTTTATTAAAAGCCATGCATAAACAAATCACAAAGTAAATTGTAAAAGGAAATCGGTAAAACAAATCTATAAAGCAAAGGGTTCAACGAAACATACGAATTACGATTCCGATTCCCCGACAATTCAATTGAATCCGATGACAAAGTGCGGCGTAACTAATACGTTCACTCAAAAGCAATTTCACTAAAAGACAACCGGCCCGCCATGAACTCTGAACGCTGACAACCGTTGACAATCTACAACCCCTTTTAAGGTACATTTCCACGGTACACGACTCTACGAAATTACTCAGAATAAAAAACCACAAGTTAAAGTAACAAAAAGTGTTGTCTATCTAACTAGGAATACTCAAATAAGTCGTCTTTTCACTAAAAGACTATACATGCGACTTGAGATAGATTTACAAAGTTGGACGACTTTTTTCTAGTGGAAAAAAGGTTTTACTGCGCTGGTCGTTGAACGTTCGCTGTTCAAAGAATTACATTCCATAGAAACCCAGCATTAGATGTATTACTTCCACAACACAACGCAGTGGAAGTGCCACGAGCAGACGGGGTCGGGGAATTCTATTAGTATTGATTTTATGCAGCTTCGCATAAATTGGTTTAGCCTCGATCTTTCCAATACCAGTTACATTGACGATGAATTAAGGAATTTGTTTTCGATTTTTAAAAATAAGGGCGGAATACAAAAAAATACGTTTATTTTTTATACTTAAAAGCACACTTTTAGGTTATTACAAATTACAAAAGAATAAAACCAAGGACACTATTAAGACTTAGATAATAAACATAATCTAGATAAACTTCTGTTTATCTGAACGTGTAAAATTCCGGTTAAACATGCAGTGATATGAACCATTACTTCAAGCCATGTCAGCAGCCAATGCATCGTTTGTATGAACATTTGCTTCCAGCCATTATTATCAGTAACCACTATTTTTAAACATTTGATCCAAAAACACCGTCTAGACCTTATTGTAATGCAATAAGCTTGTAATTTGAATAACAAAATATTCAGATTCGCATGCCGGTTAAGATCAGAGGAATCCTCACGTATAGTCGTTAGGTCTTATAGTACGCAGAAACTTTAACACGCACGCATACAGAAAGGTAAGATGGCGTCGTATTTGCGATAAAACGCTGATAAAAGCTCGCAAGAGACCAACAAGGGTATGGCACGAGCTAATTAAATATGAGATTGAATGTGGTTCACGCAAATAAGGAACGTGCTGTAAATGTTAGAAATTGTAGTGTGAGTATTAAAATTATCATCAAACTTTAGTGATTAAATACTGGTATCAATATTTAGATACGTATCATGTTCGATGGAAGAAAATCAAACAAGACAATGGTGTTCATGACGTACACAATATCACACAAAGAGGCCAATTATTATTTAAGTCTATACCACAGATTTGACATATTGGGAGACGTCGTAGTTAGATAATCGACAGTTACCCAATAAATAATAGGATTTGGCCACGAATCAGTTCGGTAAATAAATCATGATGGATCGCAACGAGGCTTCGATTCATTATTCATTGCGTCGGTTAAATTTATCCAAATCAGAAATAGAATTTCAGTGTACTCGGCCGATCAATCACTCTTCTTTATACCAGTACAAACAATTACCTAATTTAAATATAAGAAAGCGTTTAATTCGTGCAACCGCGGTTTAATCAGATATCCCAAGTAACTGAGCATTTCTCGACCATTTGTACCCGTCGTGCTGATAATTAACTTGGACAGGGCTAGAGCTGTAAACGGTTAACTGCCTTTTAAATAGGAGAATAATGAAAACCGTAACCGGATTCCGAGAGGTTAAGAGTTATGTTTATGCATTTATTTCGTTTTAATACACGGTTAATTAGTGGAGTTAAGTTTAGTGCAGCGGTACTCGGTTTGTTATGAGGTCGGTAGCCTTTACTGTGCAGTTATTTTTATTAAGACGAGAAGCGCTGATCACTCACATAGTAGGAGGTTCTTCCAGCTACCGCCGAGCGCGCGCAGACAGCGGTGCAGACGGGGCGTCGGGTTGGGCGGAGCACGAGGCAATGTCATCCTCACGTCACCTTCCGAAGAACTTCGTGCGAGCAAAGATGAGCCTCTGTCGCGCGACAGAGACCTTCGTCTCCCAAACGGCGCTCCTCTAACAGTAGCAAATGTTTCCTCGCCGGCCACATTTAAGGTTTCCATTGGAATACCTTCGGGCTCATCACGTCTGCTTCGTACTGAAAACGTTCTCCTAAACCCACTGGCTAAACCTTCCATTGTTTTCCGTTTGGGCTTAGGAATTTCTTCCGAGCTAATCACAGTAATATTGTCGAGCTCCTGAGGCTCATACGTTCTGTAAGGTCTAGGCGGTTCAATACCGGACAGGTCCTCTACACCGCCGTGCCTGTATCTTAGTGGTCTACCGCGGTCTATCACTCCGAGTTCATCGTAGCTTCTGTAAGTGGAGGAGGTCCGCCGCGGGGCCGGTGGCCGTCCAGCTCTGTCTATCGTCATTTCGATTGAATTCTTATTTAAGGAACACCTGATAAAGAAACAAAACTTTTAAGGCATTCGTTCCGTAATCGAATATTGGTATCTTTCGATCTGATCATCTCGGCTTGCGATCACCGATTTGGAAAAGTTTTTGTCGTATAAAAACCGTATTTTTTTACAGAAAAAAAAGAAATGAATGACCACAACAAGCCATTTATACGAACAGAGAACTGCAACGTCGATCGGTCGTGTAATAATGAACGGCGGGTATGGTTAACTCCGGCGGGGTTATCGTCTTTAACTGTCGATATTTAAGCGACGACGTCGTGAGGATTATCTCTGCGGGATCGGAGGTTATTACGGTTACAGTTAGTGTTATATTTGCGTGTGGGCCGACGGTTAAACGTAACAATGTCGTGACTTGTCCGACTTCTGAACTAACATCGTAATAAAATATGTTTACCTTTGTAGCTTTGCGATGGACGTAAAATCTACCGTTTACACGAAATCTTGACATTATGCAATTCTCTCTTTAAGTTTGGTCGCAAAATACTACGATGACTTTAAAATATTCATTACGTGGTAACTCCTAAGCGATTAGTTCGTAGATAGAATTAAGTCTGGTCTATCGTTTGGGCTAGTTTTATTGAATAAATGTAGTTGGTATTGATATGATAAACGAATTCGTATAGAAACAAAAAATTATTGTTCCGTCCATTTCAATACAGTTGCCAATGAGGATGGAATAGTTCGAGCGCTGCTCTAACAGTGATCGACAGGGGAAGCCGACGATTATCGAATTAGCATTTCCCACTCGCCGGTCGTACAATGATTGACCGATTTAACCTGAAGCCAGTTCAATTGACGACATGTGTTTCCTCACCTTCCTGCACTTATCAGTTATAGGGTTGACATATTTGATGATTGTTGTACGCATTGTGATTTTGATTTATTACTTATGAAATACGTTTTGAAGTATAGATGGATGTGTGGTGTGACAAGAATGGATAAAGTTAAGAATGTGTATTTTAGAGGAAGTTTGAAAGTAGCGCCAATGGTGGAGAAATTGAGAAGCAAAAGGTTAGTGTGGTATGGACATGTTATGCGACGAGATGATGGGGACATAAACCTGAAAGTAAGAATAAATGTGGATAACTACAAAGGAAGAGGAAGACCGAAGACAGTATGAATGGATTGTGTGAAAAAGGTTATGCTTAAGAAAGAAGTGGATTCAGATATGACGGCTGATAGAGATGTATGGAAGAATAGCACATGATGATGTTATTCCTTTTGAAGTAATAATAAAATTATTATATTATTTGTGGCTTGATGCAGTTTTAATACTGTCACGTCACATAATACGAAAGTCGCCAAATAGTTTGAGTTTTTAAGCAAAAAAAAAGACACTTGTAAAGTTGATAAATTTGTTTATATTTCATGACGTCAATACATAAAGTATTTTAGTTAATGTTATAATTTTTACACCATCTGAAAATCGACCAGTTCCAGTTAAAAAAGAGAGTGAACATACAAATGCCAATATTATTACTGTGAAAAGGGTAAACGCAGGCGTCAACACGCCAACACGTAACAATTGAGAAAAAACACGATGTAAATAATACCGTAAAGGTCTGAGCACGCGAAGTGTTGAAATATGAAACCAATATTATTAATTTTGAAAGTAAAGTTTGAATAATTCAAATATTTTGAATAATCTTGATATTTTAATAAAACTATGAAGAAGGGTACTAACTAATAAATTCCTCTGATATTTATCTAATACTTAAGTTATCAGTCAAAGTATTTGATTTAATTCATTTAAAGAAATCAATCGAAGTAAATAAAAGAATCCAGTCTTGACTTTATAAGTAAACGTCCACTGAAAGTTCTTGCGCTTATAACACGATCCCGGGTACGTGGCAGCTTTATAAAGAAAAAAGACATAAAGGTATTCACGTTTTTGTAGTCCGTGCGGGAAATCGGCACGTTTCCATTAGCTTCTTGTTTCAATGTTACTAGGAAACTGTGGGTAACTGAACATGTGGTAGAATGTAAACCAACTCAAATCCAAACGAATGTATGGAGTGTATGCTCGATTAATTTAATACGCGATCGCAATTTTAATTTGGATTAAGACAGACAGAATAATTTGTACAAGACTTAATAATGTTTGAGTGTTTTTTTTTAAAATATAAGTATCAAAAATATTTTTTGGTTAATTCACTAATATTTCCTTTAACCATTCCAACTAAGCTCTAGGCTTGTGCTAGGATATGGTTCACGACAATAGTCGAATGGCGGGATTCTAACCCTCGACCTTAAGATCGGTAGTCCGTACCCCAAACCATTAGGCTATTGGTGTGTATTTAATAATCGTATTCAGTTAAAAAAAACAGAACATCTCGTATAGAAGACATGCTCTTCATTGAAAAACTAAATACAAACTTATAAGTACTCTTAAGTATTTGTTAGTAAAAAATCCATCATTCAAATTACATTAATAACTTTGGCATAACATCGACCACTTACAATTGTTTCACGAGTGCTATTATTTTACTATCTGCTAACTGATTTCAAACAAAGCAACTCGGAGCGTAAGTGAAGTGCTTGATTAAAACAATTTCAATAAGAAACCACTTATGGTCGAAGTTTCGAGAAGTTAAAATTAGTTTCGCTGAGCACTCGACTGGGGCTAAACAAATCAAACGGCTCTGTTGAAGGATGCGTTTGGAGAGTTAACTTTCGGACGTTTCGGTATTTTTAGACAGTTGAATAAAGAAACAAAATTCATTTCCTTAAAATTATAAGAGAACCTGTGAGCTTATTACGAAGATTGGTAAAAAATTTTCGTATCGTTGACAAAGTATTAGATTTGAGCGGGCGGAGGTATCATACACCAACCGATTTAAAACAAATTTAGTCGATGACGTTACGAATGCTTTCACGCAATTGTCTTACGAATATTCGCAATAGAAGCTGACGCTGTTATCATAATTTTATTAATCCTTGGGTGGTCCACACTATAAAATGTTATTACAGATTATGTATTAAAATGTCATTTACTTTATTACAAAAAATAATGTACTTACTAAAGTACATTACGTAAACATAAAGACCAAATAAACTCCCACAATACAGGTGGACGAATACTTTTACTTAATGTAACTCTAGGGTATGAGAAATCTATGCTAAAGGACTGCTTAAGTAACCATTAAAGCTGAGTGTTGTACGGTTGATGAACATAACATGATGCTATTTTATAATTTTTTTTAATAACTGAAGAAATAATAAAAAGTGAATACTTGAAACACACGCTGTATCTTACTGCCAATTAACCGCGGCTTCTGATAAGAAGCTATAAATCACTAGTCGCAAGAAACATCGCACGCGCCGCCTAATGAAGCAGACTATCTTTGCTAGCGTCAGCTTTGACCTAACAACAAGAAACAAAATACATTAAAAATCATTTGTAACGAACTTCAAATCGAAATCACTATTCGAAATCATATCAGAAATATCCATCATAATCTCCTTGTCCATGTCCTTATTCCGATCGTGTATTCAGAATATCAGCTTTAGCCATCCAAGTCGATATATTTGACCATAATACAGATTTTACTGCCAAACATAATGGAAATACCACTAAACATTTGACAGTTAATAAAGCATGTATTGTACTCATTTACACGAAAAACACGGTCACGTAGTAATAAGTGTTGCCACATCGAAGCAAGAGATCAGTACATTAATGCATCTTGATGCATTTTGGTTGTGCAATGCGCTGAATATGGTAACAACGACTACCGGTTTCGTGAGGAGTTAAGGTAAAATTTAAGAATGGTAATCTTTCCATATACGGAATACATGCGGAAATTCTTTTCACTGCAGCTCTCATAGTCGTTACTAAGGATGCCCCGGTTCTTATAAATTTGGTTAAAATGTTTACACTATTTTTTTTAACTAACTTTCCCTTTGTCCACAAAGTCCACAATTATCTCCGGCAAATTAAATACCCAAAAATGTAAAACTATTTAACTTATTTTAGACATGAAAGAGTATGTAAAATAACAAACGTTAAATATAACCATGAATAAAATTTAATGTTCTGGTTTGTTTGTAAAACTGAAAGCTTAAAATTATGCAGACAACGGGCTCAAAGACCTTACATGCATAAACATTACTGCAACAAAACTTCCGTTTGAAATATTTCATTATTACAAAAACATCCAATCAACTGTAAGTGCTCAAAATTTGCAAATAAAAATACAATTAAGCAAACAGTGTGCATTCTCAATGTTGGCCAGCGAATTATTGTTATTTAAGTGAATACAGACAATTTAGCATGCATTTTGCTAATGAACGTTACTAATTTATGGTAAAATGGTTTAATTGAATAAGTTCAAACGTACTTAGATTAACAAACACTTGCAAAATAAATAACAATTTTTTTCACAAGAAAAAAAGATATTTATTTAGTTTATTAGCTTTCACAGGCGACTCATTCCGCATGGTATTAAAAAACAAAAGTGAGTAGCCCATGTATTCTACCAGACTATCCTCTACATCTATACTAAATTTCATCGAAATACGTTTAGCCGTTTAGGCTTCAAACTCTACCATCCATCCATTTAAACTTTCGCATTTATAATATTAGTATGATTATTGCATTATAATAGTTTCAGATAAAATAACAATCATTCCAACTGAGGGAACTTGATCGAAGAAGAGCAATGGGCCAGCGTGTTCGACTATGGACTAGTCGCATGCAATTTAGGGTAGATTTCGAGCACCTCAATGGAGACGTACAGTGAGCTGCTAATGAATAAAACAATGTTATTTCGTAAAATGTTCGCGGAATACTCTTTTTTAAATTCGTTATAACCTACTTTACAACTTTAATATGAAAGTGAACCTATTCGCGTTTTTTTACAGTTTTTATGACAACGAAATTGAAATCATAACGGTAATATTTGCTTTACTGGGACGAATGAAGTTTACGGCAATACCTAAATACCTCTTGGCTACTTAAGGTATTTGCCAAAAGATTATATACAGTTAAAAAAAAACAACTACTGTTTATAAAATAAGCTATCGTAATAAAGTTTTAGACACGTTTAGAAGAAGTTTGTCACCAATGTTTGAACAAACATTTGTTATATGTTACCAACTATCGGTCACAGACTAGGATCAATATTTACCAGACATCTTTGATCAGCAAACCATTTACTTAGCATATTTATTGGATCGTTTACTTTAACGATAGATAGAGATTTTATATCTAGATTTGCTAATAAAATTTTGCTTACGTTGATTTTATATAAGATTTTTTTTTACTTTTTTAAATTGGTTTTCATTAAATAATATGGCATACTATTTTTCTTTTAAATGTTAACACGTTTACCGCGGCAAGTAAAATCATAATTATTCATCTGATGCGGCTGCGGGCCAAAATGCGCCCCCAATGATGTTTCCGCCAGGTCTTTCTAGAACCACCAGCACTAAGATAGATTAAATAGCTATAATAATCGTGGAAGCATAACGTATACAGTTAATGTATTGTATACACCTGAAATAATAGTTTCGGACTAGCGAGAGGGATATAGTTTTCTTCGTCCCCACCAGCTAAGTACCGCGTCAGGCCGATATCGGCCTGTTACGCAGTGAACGTGTTAACTATCCTTGTAGCTGACAATTATCTTACAACTCATATTTTATTAAATATACAGACATTAATTCTGAAGATGATTTAAATCCTTAACCTTTAACGTACTTGACAATGCACGATCCAAGTGCTAACGTGTCAAGTGTCGAAGCACCGCCATCAATCACGACAGAGAAATCAGTTTGACCGATGACTCTACATTACATCGTTTATCGAACATAGTATAATGCCATTCAAACTTAATGGCGGCTTGCAATGTAAAACATGCTGCGCAAAACATCGTTTTAGTTTTGTTTTAACTTCATCCTAGAAGGGCAACATTATGAGTATCCCTAACTAACGCGCTTGTTACAGAGTTTTAATACTGGAAGATACGAGGTGAATTTTGAGGATCTTGAATGTAGTCCGCAATCCCTACTGAGCACTCTTAGTTCCGAGCGTGAATGGACGATAAAGAGATTTTGTTGTTGGCTTATCAATTTTTTATTAGGAACTATTTATAATCAACTAATGCACGCCTTCGCAGACTTGCACTTGCTAATCGCGAGCTTCCGTAAAGATTGAATCTTGTAATACTGGTTATACGTACACAATACTAAGGAGAGAAAGTGCCCGTACTGATTAATACAGTACCCTCAGGGGTTCTGATAATAGCAGATCATATCGATGAGTAATTGTAAAATTGATAAGATATGAAATTGCCTGACGGTTGAATTGCAGGTTGCGAACCGCCATTGATTCTGCAAAATACAGTTGACACAATAATGACGGACGTTTTGCAGTCATCACGACACCTTCCTCGACTACTTAAACTGTTATATCGCAAGGTAATAAAAAGAAAATAATGAGAGGATCTACCTAGATTACACCAAACTCAAATTATTTTTCAACAAACTATTATGTTTCATTGAACCCAATTTAATAAGTTTTTCCGATTGATTAACAAGATGCGAAAACTAATATAATTACACATAAGGAATAATAAATTAATACATAATACTACAATCAAATAGAATAAAGAAATGTCTAGTATATAAGCAGAACCATGCATGTAAAAGCATATAACCGGTCTAGCATAAAAGGGAAAGACTGAAACTCGTCTAGTACTCGCAGAGAGCTAAGTGAAAGTCCTAAATTGCCGTAGGGTGGGTCGTTAGCCTACACAAAGGTCTCGACGATTTGAAAATTGCAAATCACCAGTCAATAGACGACTGATAATGACCGTCACCTGCTGAGACGCCGCACGGGAGCGTTACCTCAGATAAGATTGATCGATGCGCATGCCTTATTTAATGCTGTTTTTGACCACGCAAGGTGTATCAAGAGTAATAAAAGTCACAGAGTTGGTATAGGAAATAAATGAAAGTGAAGACTTTGTGCCACCCCTGTTTATGCATGTTTTGTATAAAAAAAATGACAAATTGTTTAGAAATTTAATTCTTCAAACTGAAAAATAAACGTCTCTTTGTCGGAATACAATTTGCCTGATATTAATATTAACACAATAAAAGTATTTTTGCATTTCTATAAGAGAAAATTTAAACACAATAGGAAAGGGTTTGTCGAATATTAAATTCGACGACATAATGAGACAATCCAGTATCTTGTTTGCATTTTGGAAGCGCAAAAACAACTTTTATATTATCTTTAGACATCTGTTGCTTTCAAAGCCAGTTTTTCTGCATTTCACTCGTTTACAAGATTTCCGCCGACAATGGCTCAATAACTTTCTAGGTTGTTTAAATATTCTCTTGTTCGTCGCAAATTGTCTTTTTAATTTCGTTTCTTAGGATTTATGTGAGGTCAACGTTTGTGATAGATCTTAAAACAACTTTAAATCACTGTTTTCTTCAACGAACAGTGACTGACATTCGTTTCGTAAAATTTGCAACTTGTTAACAGTCCTTACTAGATATTAAAGTGATAATTTATTCTGTAAACTGAGAATCCTTTACTTATACACATGACGTAATATGATTTGACGGAATCTTGTTTTGACGATGTGTGATAATTTTCACAGCATCATGATAATGAATTCGTAGCCGAACATTTAGATTCTCTTTAGATGGATGATCGCATATTACAAGGAGAACGTTAGTTATGAGTGTGGAAGGGTACATCGGTAGAGGTAGACCTAAAAAGAGATGGATGGATTGTGTAAAAGGTGACATGATCAAAAAGGGAGTGATGACTGAGATGACGTATGATAGAGTTATGTGGAGGACGAAAACCTGTCGTGCCGACCCTACGGGAGTAGGATAAGGAGATGATGATGATAGTCCATAGTTGGCGAAAACATTATTGGCCTAAAACAGTTGTAACAATATAGAAATTAAAAAGTAAAAATTTTTAGAATTAACATTTCTATGCGTTAATTTGATATGTAAAATAATATAGCATTTACGAAGTTAGAAAGCCGAATAGTGCAGTTAATAAAATAAATCGATCTTTTGTACGTACATTAAAATCAGTAATTGCACATCACACAAAAAGCTAACGACCGCAAAAACTTTCCAACGGTATGTCTGCTCACAACATTGTGATTAATATGAATCTTATTTGCTTTGATTTGTTCAAATGTGCGGTGTAATTCTATTCAGTCGTTCATTTATGCCTCTAGTACAGTGATATACGAAAGCGGACTTTATCGAAAGACGGATTCCGCTCTACAATGTGAACATGTGTGAAGTTTTGACGGAATAAAAGAATGTCACAACACCGACTTGTCACACAACACTAGCCCAATCCGTTAAGGGAGTGCCATAAACAAGAAACTGAACTGAATTATTGGAAATGATTATTGCAAGGCGTAAGAAGAACAACAATGAGGTTTGAAAATCCGTCAACATTGACTATGTTGCGAAAAAATCGCTTCAGCTTTTATATCGCTTTTCCAGTCGTTCTGTTAATGACGGTTTTAAAGAACAATCATGGTTATTCTGGAGAATTTTCCCTCTGTGTAATTTTATATTTCGTTTTCGCTTCTGAATCGCAGCAGTGCGGTAGAAGCGTAATTCGATTCACTCGTCCGGCTAGCGTCGGGCCGTTGACACTAAACAAAAAAGTTGATTGGCCCACAAACGTAAGCCAGTAAACCGACATTTCAATTTGATAGATTAGTTAGCCGGTCCACTCTATTGTTAATATAATTTGAAGTAAGTTAATAATTTTAACGACTATCAAATTAATAATCATGCTTTTTGACCGACTTCCCAAAAGAAGGAGGTACTCAATTCGTCTGTATGTTTTTTTTTTATTTATTTTTTTTTATGTGTGTTACGGCATAACTCCGCCGCTAGTGGACCGATTTTGATAATTCATTTTTTATCCGAAAGGTAATGCTTGCAGGTGGGTCCCATTTTTTTGTTTCATTTTTTTGATTTACCAATTTACTATTATGCTGTTAAGGTAATGAGATTTTTGATATTAACAAGATTAAATTAGAGTTCGTAGTAAGACCGTCAAATTAATGTAACTAAATAGATAAACAAATTGTTGATTAGAAAAATAATTTGTTATTTGCTTTTTAATTTTACAAACAACCTGAATCAAATTAGTATTTTAATTAGACGAGTATAAAACATTTTTTGTCAGATCTTAAATTATTTAAGCAACAATATTTCTTACATCCTCGGCTTAGTATTTAGTAGCGTTAAGATGTTATTGGTAATAAGTTGACTTTCCACTTGAGCATTTGACTTGAACTTCAAAATATTTATTTGGATCTTCACGTCTTACTGTATGATACATTTTTTGTTGCTTTTAAAGAGGCCACAGCTGCTATAAAGTTGTAGAATTATGTTTATTCAGTTTAATGCGTCGATGATACACGATGGAAATGTTTCGTAACATATTTATTCAATTCCGTATGATAGATCGCTTGATGATATCATATTACGAGGCGCGATGTTCTTTATACGATAGTCCGATACTGAAGACACTATCGCCGGTTATAAATTAACTATACGGGAAACATGTCGCAGCGAGCGGTCGATGGAAATAAATCTTTAGAAATGTTCGAGTCAATTACCGTGTCGTGGTAGAGGTGAGGATGGAGGCGCACGTATGAAGTCGTTAGAAGCCCGCCTTTGTGCTTCACACGGTACAATGGCATGCCTGCACTGAACGATAACCGCAAGTACTCTTGACTTACATTAGTCAGCTGCCCTACACTGTGTTCATAGAAAGTGATACATCAAATATGAAGACTTTAAAATTTATTTTTACATAAACTTCTTTATCTAATGTTATATGGACAAGGAGAGCTCTAGTTATTAGTGTGATGGGGTACATCGGTAGAGGTGAGCCTAGAGATGGATAGATTGCATGAAAGGTGACATGATCAAGAAGGGAGTGACGAAGATGATAGAAGATTACCATTGAGGAGGAAAACCTGGTCCGCTGACCCTACGGGAGTAGAATAAGGACGGGTAGGTGATGATCTCTTGTTATGTTTAGATTTGAATAAGAGGAGAACGTTAGTTATGAGTGTGGAAGTGTACACCTGTAGAGGTAGACCTAGAAAGAGATGGATGGATTGCGTGAAAGGTGACATGATCAAAAAGGGAGTGATGACTGAGATGACGTATGATAGTTATTTGGAGGACAAAAATCTGTTGCGTTGCGCCCTACGGGGGTAGGATAAGAAGGATGATGATAAAGGGGATTATAATAAAAATCTCTTAATAAAATTTAAGAAATCAATACTTTTAAGTTATACAAAGTTCGTGGAATACACAGTTCAGTAAACATTCAAGACGTGTGAGTATCGTTTTTAATCATGCACATTCGTCTTCGTCAGAATTGTTTCACAATACAGATTTCTCTGTACTTTAAATTCTTATTCGGTGTAAAACACGATTCGAAACGTCTCGTTTTGCGAATTAAATAAACGTTGTATTTTTCTCTCCCACAAGACTATCATTTTCTTCCGCTTCCATGAACTTCACGCGATATAGCCACGAGACATGTTCCAAATGTTCTTAATATTTAAAATAGTTCTCATATTCGGATATTTGATTTAGATGCGCACGTTGCTCATAATTTTTTTAATATAGAGTGAAAGAAAAAAATATATGTTTCGGTGAAATAATTGTGTAAAAAGAACCTATGACAATGATACTTTTTAAAACCCAGTTTGTTAAACTCGTATGTTTAAAATAAGCAAAAAATGTCCAAGTTAAAGTCCGTGTTATTTTGCAAGCCTTTCTCTTTATGGCGGTTGAGATAAGGATAAGGAATTAAAAATGTCTTCAAGACCACTATTTTGATGACTACATAACTTTTTTAATATACTATTAAACCATCTCGAAGTAGCTTGTATTGAGACACACTCAAAACTAATTCGAATCGACAGAGAATTCAAAAATGTAATATTATATACAAAAAAACTACTGCAAATAAGCCAATAATACCTGAACCTTTCTAGACTAGATTAGGTTGACGACATGCGTGGCCTTACCTAAAACTAAGCTGGGCTATTGTGACTCTTGCAGCTTGCATAACCATCAATGTAAAAAAGTATCATCGGTGAAAACTAAAATAAACAACATTCACCTTGGAAAGTCATTATGAAGGTCACTAATAATACTGCTGTGGGGGAATTAAAGTGAAGTGATTATGAAATACCTTCTCATGCGGTCAGTTAACATCAATAAAATTGATCAGCAAGAAAGTAATGAGGATAATGATGGAAACTCAATAAAACATGTCTCGACTCGTGTTAACTGAAGTTACTTGAGACATGTTAACACTCAACGTTTACCTACGCTTTCGTTTCGCATCCAAAAGGTCTTACGTATTACACGCATTAAATTCCAAAGTGATTTAAATGAGCGATACATCGGTACGGTTGTGGAACAAAAAAGAAATTTCCCGCTTACTTTAGTACGTATACGTGTACTTAATTGAGTGTTTGTAACTCTGGCGTTCTCAATCGAGTTTCGTTCTCTTCCGTACACTTTATATTGCCCTTGTAGAATATATTACGTTTATATCAATCGTCGCTGAAGTGCTTTATAAGTTTGTAAATTAAAGCGCTTAATATTAACAACGTATACGATGACTGGTAAATGATTTTGTTTGTGACGAGAGTTCAAATAGTCTAGCAACTGTTCAGGTTTTGAAACTTCAAATTTCAGCTACTTTATACAATATTGCGATTTCTATATTTAAACAAGTAAATTTAGCTTTGATTTCTTTGAAAGTAATATAACAAGACTAACTGGAGTTTGTAGTAGCAGCGGCACTAATTCATCCATTGCTTACTCTTTGAACAATTTCTATTTTATACGTCGAAAAACACTAAAAATAAAAAAGTTAAACAACCAGTTATCATCACATCGCTATATAATTAGTAAATTCCAAAGACTCATGATTAGTTAACACTTAACCTAACCTGTTACTTAGCCATGTAACCACATAGCCGACCAAGCAAAACAAAAGCAACCAAACAATCAAGCAGTCAAAATACAAAGAGAAGTAACGTGACAGCTAATTGTACAGACAAATATAGAGAAGAGATAACCTCAACAAAAGTGTCAGTTCAACCAAATATGGTGGACTCGAAGTGGCCGAATTGAGAAACCTTGACTAATCGCGACGTTAGACGAAATAGGTCGAAGCGCTGCAGATGACTTGACGTATCATCGTACAATGAACCAGGCAGAAATCACAGCCATCAATTACATCTATCACACTATTATAGTCACTATTATAAAGTAGTAAAGGTTATAGTCGGAAGTCTTGGTTACGAAGGGTACGTACGCCCATTTAATGGTGCACTGCACCCACACTTAGTGTAAAAGAAGACTTTCGAATGGCAAAGTTCTGACAGTGTAATTATTATTCTTCAATATTATAAGAGTAGGCGCACATCTTTGTGTCTATCGCACAACTGTTGTAGATTGTCGATTGTTTCGCGGCAAATTTAACTGTTTAGTTGCACAACTAAACATCGAGTAGTGAGCACCTTCATATAAGCTCATAGGAATCAAAGCGAGACTGAACAGTTTTGCGATTTTGCGTTTGGTTTCAGGTGTGGGCAAGCTCTTCTAATACATTAATATTTAAAAGTATCACATCGACTGTAGCAGGCTTTATTACGATCTAGATAATCTAGACTATAAAAATAACTGCTAAAAATAGTATTCACATTCAATTTAATTATGTTAATGCTTTTTTGACCAAAAATCAGCTCATTATTTTTGTGATTAAAACATGATTTAATAAGTAGTCTGATTTTAATTTATTCGGAAACTCGACGTTTACATTTGTCATAATAATTCGCGCAAACAGAACTCGATTCATTATTCAACATGTAATTTATTCGACGGCGCCGCTCTGTCAACAGATGACTTTAAAATGAATGCATCATAACTGTAAAATCATTATCCGTATTACATTTATACAGATAACGAGGACAACAAACTCTATTAAAAGTCATAATTAATTTACACAAATCAAAAAGATTAAATTACTTGAAAGAAAACGGTACTCTAAGAAGAAAAACATTAATTAAGATCTCACACGGTAGTGCGCACTATTTTTATTTATGCAACTTTAGTTGAATTGGCTACGAAACAATCGACAATAGCACAACAGTTGTGCGATAGTTTGCAAAGGTGTGCGCCCGCTCTAAGAAGAAAAACATCAATTGAACAAACATAAAAAATACAACTATACAATACAAAAATATATTTACTCAGAAACAAATAAGAGTGTTGAAAACGAAATATACACTCCGATAACAGCTATCATAACAAAACGTTTCGGATAAATTAAACTAAACATTGGTATTCCGACAATTCCTGTCATCGTTGCCACTGGAATGGTTGCAGTTAGGATTTGGAGCAATGCCAATACTCTGCGACCACCTGCAAGCCAGCCCTTCCAATTTATGAACACGATAATTGCTACTGACAAGATTATGTTAAGACAACTTTCAATCTATAATAAGAAATAACATTGCATATTATTTTCACAAAAAATGAAGTAACAAGTCACAAATAATGGTGAAGATTTTAGTGGTAGAGGAGATCTAGGAGAATTATTTTGGCAAACAATCCGTAATAGATCAGTGTAGGCCTAAGACCATTGTGGGGTAAACGGTCTTAATCCAAGTAATTTTTCTAAAATGAAACGCTATAAGAAAACAGAAAACTGAGGCTAAAGCACTAAGTCTTAGTTATCAAAGTTATTTCAAATATTGAAGTACAAAATATTTTTATTGATAAAATTGATAACGTCTATCATGTTGACTAAGTCATGATAAGTTCTTTACTTAAAGTCGGACATCGTTCCGATTCTAAATAACATGCATTCGACACTGTAATGTAAATAAACTGACGTCGAAGATTATCGAGCCTCACTGGATCACGAGATAAAGATAAATATTTGAAATAGAAACTTCACTTGAAATAAACACCGACTTTTTTTTAAACGAAGTTTACTCTTAAACAACCAACGGCTTATGGAGCAAATTAAACATTTTCACGAGTAATATTCACATTTCAAACAAGTTTGTGTCGAAAAGTATGTAAAATGTAAATAAAAAGAAACTATGAAAAAACAAGCAACGATTGTAACTTTACCCCAAAGTAACTAATTCCAAACAAAATAAGAAATAAAAATAGATGTGAGAAAGTTCAAAAATTAAAACGAATAAAAAGAAACGATTCACATCCGTATCCTCGGATATTGTGTACACACATCACAGGTACAATTAAAATTGTTTCCACTGTCGGTTCCGTCACGTCAAAACGCCACGGTAACACGTGACTGCGTGCTTTCATTAGCACCGGTCATTTATCAAGGGTATTGGGATTTAGGTAATCACTGCCGGTATTCAAATTGAAAATCAAAATTTTACAGGAAGAATGGAGTGATTAACGATGTTATGTCAACGGGGCAATCCCTCGTCGACGCACAAAGAGCCAGTCATGAACCGTAATAGCTATATTGTATTGATTTGGAGTCCGCTAAATTACCAGCTGTGGATAATAGCTGTGCTACTTTAAATATGTCATATTTTGCGATATTGAGGAATTTTGCAGATTGCAAAAGTCTGTTTCTATCAAATCTGAGTTATCGGTCTTCGGACGTCACCTTTCGTTCATTTAGAGTTTATAAGAATTAAAAAAAAGAATTAGTGTAAATATATTTGGAAATGATGAAACACCTGTATATCATTATCGACATTTTGTCTTCACTTTCAATCGCTCTAAAATAAGACATTTTTAAAATTCAATAAAAAGTGGAATGGAAACGCGCACTAGAGCTAACATATTGCAGCACAGGATACGGTAATGGTCGCGGAGGAATGGAAGGCGTAGAGCGTTCGACTATTTTAGTGTGTTCGGAGTAAGGGCGATTTATTTTCAGACCTATTTCCTTCCAGACGGGGCGTCGCGACGTCGGGCAACGGGGGCGTGAGATTGCTACGCCCTAAGCCACCTAAACGTGCATCAATTACATTAAATAATGAAGACTAAAGTTCTTTAGAACTTCCAAGAAATACATCAATAGATAAATGTTAATTAAATTATGATGAACGATGCTGTCTTTTCATCACAAAAACTACCAGATATAAATTAATAAGGAGAAACTGATGTCCTTAATTCAAATATCCCAATTGACTTGTTTATTACGAGTATATCAATCGATAAATATCCGGGAATTGTATTCAAGTTACCACCTGGTTTGTCCGTCAATTTTTTACATTATCAGCTGCGGTTTGCGGGCATCCTTAAGGCAGTAATTTTGGTGTGTCAGTTATAAATCCGAGCAGCTGGCGGGCAGGTGAGGAACGTGCCCAGTGTTGGAATAATCTCAGATATTGTTACGTAAGATAATAAGAATGCGAATTGAAACTTCAAAAGAAGACCAGAATATTTCAGTATACTCAAGTGTATTAAGTCTCTCACGTTCCTAAGGTAATAAGGTTTCAGAATTTATAGTTGCCCAGTTACTATAGATTCAAAACGTTTTTTTTTTTAATAACAAATGTTTTGTTTCTGGTGTATTTATAACGATTACAATATCTAGCTTATTTATGAACAGATATATCCGTTGAAACTTCTTATTTCCTTTAGTACTGTCAAATATCTTCCTCATTCGTTAAACCGGCTTCGCTATCAAGTTTCGTTTGCGATCTCATTTGGTATTCATCATTCGTCAAGTCGTTACCCTACTTATCTAATACGAAGTTGATTATTTTTAATTGCATTCAGTACAGGTTGGTATGCGACCAGTTGGAAAAGTTGAAGTGAAATTTAACATTATGATATCTTAATGTACTAGGATAATATTCATAATTTTCATAAAATCCTGCACTCAGTGCAAAAGTAGCTTTGGAGAGTTATTGAAAATTTACATGATTTCTGCATCTTAAAATTGCACCGGACAATGATTTTGCTTAAGGACTCGTAACTTCACTAGTTTGTTTTAAATACCTTCATCAGCAAAGTCGTCGCTAGTTTATAGACAAATTTGTATTTATCTACTATGTTGTACGTCCTTGGAATACTAGTTCTTTAGTTAAATTTGCGGACGCTCGGACTTAGCGTTATTACCATATATAAATATACTCATTTATTATTCAAACACTGACTACGTGTGTAGTTGCTTAGAAAATGTTTGTTCGTGAGCTTGCTCTGTGTTTGCGTAGCGAACTTACCGCCAATGTTTTCAAATAGTACGGAATATTGGAACTCACGTAACCACTTGTGAACTATGTACTCGGTTACTTTGAGCAAGTTTAAACGTTCTCGAGTTAACAGTATTTACATATTGTAATCGTATTATACAAGCGTAGCTTTCAGCTTTCGATATTTCAAAGTACCAATTAAGAGTAACGTTCGTACTTTCTCTTATTACTATAATCTATTTAGGTAGCCGGAGCTGCTAAAATGTATCAAGCTATCTGATAAATGCTAGAAATCTGAATATATTACTAAGATAATTAAACACTAGAGTAAGATTGAAATTGTCGCCTAACCTTGTTAATAAATAGTTTTTTGAAAAGCAAATAAAAGTCTGCGAACAGTCTAAATCTCATAGGTTTAAGAGAAATTGTAATTATTCGGTCACCCTTTCTCCGTACAGCACGGCGACTATCTCACAGTTGTCGGCGGCACTGCGCAGGTTGCCATAAATGGCGACATGTCTACGAGCGGCCGGCGATCATAATCTATAGAAAAACGCAGTCCTTCGAGCCGGACTTGACCCTTATCGAACTACAAGCACCAAGTTCGCGCAGTTAGGAATACCGTTAATCGAGAAAAGTCAATGAACACAGATTTTCCCATAGCAAAAGGAGATCGTTTGCCAAATAAATAGCATAGTACCACACAAATCCAGCAATTTGAGTTTCGAGTGATTGATTTTTTAACATTTCTATATTGGTCTACTAGGACACAAAATGCTTAAATTAAAACACTGAGACAACTTGGCCTTTTTTCAATTTATTTGACTTCCTCGTGTTCATTCATGATTATTCCGCCTTGCTCATAAGTTAAAATAAGACAAAATCAATAAGTATTGTTCAGTTTGCAGATACAAATGTATTGTAAAACGACAGCTGCGCGGATGATTCGTGAAATAATGGCTTTGAATCTGAGTAGGCGCATCTGCCGGCCCACGTGCCGCCTGCGCTTGCATGAGGTTTCTCTTTGGTGTTTTTTATTTTCCGCTTTAACGCATCCATCATGCCCAACAGATGCTCAAGGTAATAACATGGTAACATTGAGTAATTCATTCTAAATTTAAATTTCATTTTGTTTAAAGTTTGGATATTGTTTTAATAATGTTTGTGTTTGATCATAATCCTTGCCGCGTCCGCCTTTCTAAACGTGTAAAACTAAAAAAACTAAAGTATAGATCCAACGGAAAGACGATAATTTTTCATTTTGGTTTAGAGTTTCTGTTTCTCTCACGGTTGTGTGCAAAAAGATTGAAATCGGAAATATTGTGAATATATAACCTTTTGTCAAATAATCAAATTTGTTGTTGTTTCAGATCGGCATAGTCTTCTTTGAAATTAGTTACACTATATGTACCGTGTGAAATAGTTCGACTGGATTAAGAACGAAACATGTGCGCACAGGGGCACTGTTTTTTGTCAGTCGACATAGGAACTCCTTATGGCAACATGTGCAAAATGAAATCTAACTACAAACAGGACGAAGGACTTTGTAGGGATTCCATCCGCAAAAACAAAAAATATTCAAGTTGAAAGTGAAGCGTCGCGTCGCGTCGCCAAGAAAGGTTTTGACAATTGATAGAAAGCATTTTGATTATTGGTTAGTACTTAAGTATCAAGACTACTAGAAGCGATACGTTAGTATATTTTCTGAGTTTGTTATAGTAAAGAAGTTCTCTTCTACAGGATTGAGCCACAGGCATGCTCGTGGCTTTGTTGTGTAACCTCCATGGCGGTGATTAAATCTCACCATTATTATTAACTGGCTCCATTCGAACACCCACTGTCGTGCTAGGCGGGTCGGTAACTATGCCGTCCACCCACTGCGGCTGGTCCCGTAGGCGCGACAGGGTCACACACACAACGCTTTATTCATATTGTGTCGGGTTCTAAGCTCACCGTGTTCGATTGTTCATGGTAACTTGAAATTTACATTCGGAGACTCAATGTCGTTTGACAGACCCAAGGTCCGCCATTGTTTTGGACGTTTCGGTGGTCCGAAATATCATCGCGTTCGCATTAATATTTTAATGTAATAAACCTTAGCTCTACAGGTCCGTGTAGCACGAATCGATTAGGATCGAATCGAATCGCAAAGTGTGAATAACGCATCGTGCGTCGTGCAAGCCAAGATCATTAGATCATCCAGATACTCAACAACATTAGAGTTGAAGGAAGTAAATTTGAATACATGCATGAGTTGTTTACTTTACCGTTTATTTTCATGTTACTATTCAATAGGACCATCGGTTCGTGTTTCAACACATATAGCGAATAGTAGTTTTAGCACTTAAACAGCACATCCGTCACAAGCGTCACCAACACTGCAAATAATCTAATCCACTTGAAAAAAGTGTGCCACTCGAGTTTTGTAATAAAGTTGTTTCGTATTATCGACGGTGAGGAGCACGATACACGCACATCTGGCACAGAGCAACACCGGTGCCTGACTGACCGGCCGGGCCGGGTACGCGGGTAGAGCGAGGAGCGTCGTTGCCGAGTGACGCGTCCCACTCCCCTCCGCCCGCAATCGTGCGACCGCTCGTTCACCTAAACGCGACCCGGTGCTAGACTGAACGCACCTTCTGTATGAAATTTCTTCTCGTTTTTATGCGGGGATTTGATTGGAGTGGATCGAGATTTGACGGGTGCGACGACAGGGCCCTGTGGGAGCGCGGCTCGGTGATGGCCGCTCGATAATGAAATAAACATTAGGACTGGAAATGTATTTAAGTTGCGTAGCGTGACCGTTATCTCGCGTGTGGCGCTCGGGAGCGCATCGTCTGCTGCAACGATAACGAAATGCGAACACGGAGTAATATAATGCCTTGAAAACAAATTCGCAAAAGGTCTTACATTGTGAGAGAAAAAACATAGCATGCTTTTGTGGTCCGAGGAATGCGAGTTATTTTTTTTTAAAGTTATTAATCATATTAAAGTGAATCTTAAAAATGTTAACGCAAAGATTGATGGGTTACAAAATAAATGATGTCGAATAAAGAAGCTAGCATTAATCATGGGAGGTTAATTGACAGAAAATGAGAGGAGGGATGTGACATAATGTGCTTGGAGCAGTGTTCTAACTAGTTGATTAGTTATATTGCATGAATTTGTTAATCAATTATTGATGAAGAATGATGGTTGAACATATTACGATTAGTTAAAATTGACCAATACTTTAGAAACGTGAGACCTAATTGATGCACACCGATTCACCTTTGACTGGTAGCATTTTTAACTGGAGCTCTAACATTTTAAATTTTAAATAGTTACTGTTTCACATTTAAGAGAAAATGTTTCAAAATAGCCATCTTCAGACCTCCGTCAAACGTGGGTTTCGCTCTTTCTGTTTTGTTTTGAGTTTGATAATTTCTCGGAAGGTTGGTCCGCAAGGTCGCTTGGCCCCTCTGTTGTTTTTAAGCGGTGTTTCCGCTCATGAATATAATTATAACTTGCGTCTAACTGTTTTGATTTTATTTTCGATCTTTCTTTGATGTTCTGCCTAATAAAAATTTAAAAGTATTACAATGGGAAGAATAAATGTATCGATGATTTAACTTACATTTTCCAATTAAGATTTTACGTAATTGGAATGTATGATGTACTTTAACTCAAGAAGTATATATTCGTGGTTTTCGTCATCAAATCACAATAATCAATCTCAACTGAGAAGGGTTAAAGGGCAATAACTTTCCAAATTCTTTAAGATCTCACGACATATTAATTGCATTTAAGTACCAGTATTTATTTCTGGGAATAAAACAAATATTTATTAACGACCTGTTTATCTTTAATCAAGTTGGTCATCGATGGCGTTAAATACATTTTTAATTCGTGCCGGTAAAAAGTGGCAACGACTTTACGGCTTTAGAGTTACTAGATGTGGCATTTAAATTTGTCACATAAATAAAAAAGCTGTTCCCATGCGACTTCATCCACATGAAATTATGAAACTTTTATTTCATTGTTTACATTTGCCAAATAATCAATTGTCAAAATACCAATTACCTTACTATGGCAATTTTGCTTTCTTGATGTTGGCAGTAACTTATGGTCTCTTTCCCACATTAGAGTTTTTATCCAAAATGTTTACCCTCTAAGTTTGATGGCGTGAAAATATATAGCCTAAAGCATGACGTAAGTGTAGGGCTTTTTATTAAATAAAAAGTTATTTGAAAATATGCTGTAATTGCTGACATCTTAGGCAACAAAGAAGTGAGTGTTTACGCTTTATTATAATAGTACAGATTAAAAATAGATTTCATATTTAACATCACTGGTACTGGGATTTTATAATCTATTTAAAAAATAAGACTTACGATTCCTCTATGAGAAATACAGTTTTCATTTCAGATTTATTTCAAAAGTCTCTTTCATCGTATTTCCAATTAAACTGCTAAAACTTATTAAACTAGCAAAGACTGCAGAACATTAAAGACTAGAAATAATTTAAAACTCTTCGATATAAAAGCAAACAGAATCAAATAAAACTTAAACAAACTTGTCTCTTTTTGCCAACGTACATTTGCCTTGGATAATTTTACTTGTAATTAAAACGTCAAAGTACCTCTCTGTTACATACTTCAGGACGATTCATTAACAATATTTTAGTAAAAATTACATTAAATAACAGTGCTACTTTTTAAATTAAAATTTCATAGTATTAATAAATTTTAATGTTGGTTTTACTTTAGAGATGGATGGATTGTGTAAAAGGTGACATGATCAAAAAGGGAGTGATGACTGAGATGACGTATGATAGAATTATGTGGAGGACAAAAACCTGTTGCGCCGACCCTACGGGAGTAGGATAAGGAGATGATGATGTTGGCTTTACTTGAGTGATAATTTTTATATCGCGGATACTAACAAAATCTACACAATTGTAGTTACACAATTCTTTGTCTTTTGAATGTAATATTAAGTTCTTTGCTGAAATAAGATGAGTCTGCCGATCATGGTTTCTTTGTCTATAATCTATACTAATATAAAAGCGTAAACACATACTTCTTCGTGGCGTAGGATGTCCGCAATCACAGCATATTTTTGAATAATTCTTTCCTTATTAAAAAGTCCTACACTTACGACACGCTTTAGGCCATTAAACTTGGGTGATAAATAAATTGAAAATAAAAACGCTCATGTAGGAAAGGGCCCAAAAACTATCAGCTGCCAACATTAAGGAAGCAAGAATGCCAAGATTTGTAATGTCATGTCATTTTGACATTTGCTATTGATAATTTCACAAATATTAAAACAATAAAATAAATTCTCATAATTGTACGCGGATGAAGCCGCACGGGAACAGCTAGTTTATATTAAAATCAGTTAATTTTCTCACAACGTAGATATTTCAGTCGCGTCTGTGCTGCTGTTAGGTATTATTAACCTTTACGTAATTTGCGAAATAAAACTTGCACCAAATTAATTGTGCGTGTGTGAACATGCATGTTACATGTTATAGAATTTACTACTACTATTGTGAACACATGCAGACTGCATTAACACTAAGCCTGCGTTCAAATGCTGTACTGAACTATCTACTGCTCTGCCTTACCGCCCTCGTGGCAATACGCCCTTAGTACCGTCCAATTATTTCCGCTCGCTTCGCGGACAAAGATAGTCTGTGCACAAAAAGAACTTGTTAAGGGCTCATTTGACAAGAGCACTGCCTACCGTGTTACGGCACAACTGGTGAATACTCGGATTACGAAAGAGGTAGTAATATCTTTCTTATTATTTCGTAATGGAGTTTCTAGAGACCTTTTGTCTTTTGTTGTGATATTTTAAAGTCTTGATAGACAGTTACTGGTCTTGACTTTTTCTAGAAACTTTATTATTAGGTATATTTCTGAATCTAACATTTATAAACTTTTGCCTTCTGTGACTTACTTAATCCTAGTGTCTATTTTTTTAACAAAATATCTATGGTCATCGATAATACTATATAGTGTTGGTCGAAGGTTGCTATATTTTTAAAGTAAAAAATAAATAAAAGTGTAGTTAAGCGTAGTAGAGTATTAGTTCCCCTCATATCAGTAAAGCAAAATATGATGCAATTACTACACATATTTGTATCGATAAAGATATGATAATGCTTGGTGCCGGCCTGTCTGTGTGTATGTTTGCGTCACGTTCCCGATACCGAAGCGTGATTGATAGCGGCCCATTTATCATCTGATAACAACAGGATCCTTGGTTGTTTCATCGTATTGTACGAAATGCATTTGTCATAAAATAACTAAATATAATAGGATGTTTATGTACATTATGTCTGGATAGAAACAGGCATATTCTTAATCATACTGGATAAATCTAAATACGCTTGTTAACACGTTTACTGCGGCAAGTAAAATCATAATTCTGCATCTAGTACGGTGGTGGGCCGAAATGCGCCCCCAATGATATTTCCGCCAGTGCGTGGCAGGTCTTTCTAGACCCACCAGCACTATATTAAATTGGTATAACGTTATGGAAACATAACGTATATACATTTTATGTAATGTAATGTATACATCTGAGATAATCGTTTCGTAATAGCGAGAGGGATATAGTTTTCTACGTCCGCACCAGCTTAAGTACCGCGTCGGGCGACCGGGGACCGATATCGACCTGTTACGCAGTGAGCGTGTTAATGAGTGTAACACCTTTCCTAACTTTCCTCTGCTATAGCTTAACAACATTTAACTTGGCTGATCGCCGGAGATTTGTATATGAAACTGTCACTAGTCACTATAAGAGGATGCATAAACGACGCTTCTAAGTACTTAGGGGCCTAAAATCCCAGAAAGATAACTCCAAAACAACCTGTTACTTTTGATGTTTTAGATGAAAATGGAATATATGTCGATAAGCGTTCTCCTTTAAATAAACACTGAACCTTTACCCTTTTCATCTATCACTGAAATTTACGTAAACTTGATATATTTTCTTTCTTAGATACTTGGTTAAGTGCCATTCGTTTTGCATTCTTTTGTCCGTACAACTTTCGTGGTGTACAATCCGTTTCGTTCAATTAACTGCTGCTTGTTTAGTAAAATTGAATGATGAAAAGAACAGTGTAAATATTCCAGTAATAAAAGAAATCAACACAAACGGAGTAAAAGTTCCGCTGCGCTACGAGCTCCGAGCGACGAGCAATTTTGTGCAAACAATTTAATTAATAAGCAAACACTTGCATTTCTATTGACTGACCGTCTGGACTGAAAGTACCAATACTTTTAGGTTTGTGTATTTTTTATTAAGAACGTTAAATGATTTGCTTTTAAAAATCTTAAACTATAGTATTCGAAACTAGATAAAATGAAGTTACAACGCATGGATTTCTTCATCAAGAAGGTTTTGTCCGGTGTAATACCACGACCACACAGAAGACAGGCGTGAAGTGGAAGTAAATCCGTGTTTCGTCTGATGAGTGTTGTGCCGGCCTAATTCAAGTCCCTTACTCCTTACCACCCTCTTCTCATAAGGAGAGCATGGGAAGGGGGAGTGGATTTGACAGTGGAGGAGATGCATAGGGGAAAGATCCTCTTTATGTGCGTCTCCTCCTTCATCGGATAAAGGTAGGCAACGCATCTGCAATTGCTGTTGTTTATGGGTAGCGGTCGCTTCGCTATTTTGGCGGATTAAGGTGGCCGCTTGATCCTTTGCCACCTTATGTTATAAAAAAAAGAAAGTGACGATAAGAATGATTGAAGAAAGATAAACAATGAAGAAGGTAAATGAGTGCACCAACTGGAAGATTTTTGGTAGATAAATATACAGGGAATCAATATAACACTTCTAAGTCGTTCATCATCAGTTGTTTTTAATTCTATGGATCAAAGTAGGTTCTTAGAAAGCTATGTCTAAAGTAAAAACCTACAACATTGGAGTCGAATTACCAGCCATTGGTGCTGGCGATGTCGATACAAAAACTTGTAAGACGATATCGCGCTTCCCGATGCTGCTAATTGGCCATAGCTACGACAGGGTTACGGCTACGGTGACCAACAGTTAAGGAAGATATTAAATGTGAAGCAACACAATTTATTGAAATGTCGGAAAAAAGGCTTCTAACGACATATATCCTGATTAAATGGCTAGCTTGTTTGAATATTTAGTGAAAATTCTATCAAACTCAATAAATTCTATAAACGTTCAGAAAATAACAATATAGTTGAAAAAGCTACGTTCAGAAGTGAGTTAATTGGCTATTATTCTTTATTCTACTAGTAAGTACCCTGAAGTTAGTTCTTTGAAGATTGTCAAAATCATCGATCACTAATCATAAAATCATTAGGGTTTTTTATCCCCTATCATGTAAAAACGTTGTCACCCTAACACGCGTCATGTCGCGAGCGTCTGTTTATTTCTGTCAACTTTATTTACATATTTTAACGCTCAATTGATAGGGGTTGATAAATTTAGGGAATGGTCGCCTAATAATAATAAACATAGAGACTTTACAGTGCTCTATGATGTTGGGGCGAAGAGTTTTGTTGTAGGAAATAAAATTAAGGTCAATTTAGTGGTTGACCGAAATATAACATGTCACCTTACATTTGTATAGTTTTATTTAGTTTAAAAATTAAAAACTTTAAATATATATTTTTCAAATTTAACTGAAATATACGACTATCGCTTGTCACTTAAGAAATGCCCCATAACTTTCACCGTATTTCTCTCCAATGCATTTTTTTTTTCAAATTATTAATAGCTTCCGATACGCTTCAGTTACTTCCAGAGTGACAAATATATGTTTTTTTTTATCAATTATTCGCATTTTTAATTTAAGATCTTCTTAAGACACTATCCCATTCTTAGATTATACTCGTTAAGTTTTTCTATAGTTAAATAATTTTGAAACCAATGCCACATCTAGTAAACTTATAAAATTCTAAGAAGGACGAAAGTTAGTAGCCGTTTGATAAAGATAGTGCTGGGAACAAGATGAATGTAAAGATAATTAAATACAATATTATTAGTGGCTCATTACTTTACGGTGGTAATAATTTCTTAACCCAAGTTATCAGACCTGAGCCGTATAATCGTAAAAGTAGATAAAAGCTTAGATAGCGCACACGACTGGAGAATTATCAGAGCCATTACGTAATATACTTCGGACGGAACAAATGATTGTTCTAGAAATTAACATAAGAAAGAGATCTTTATTATGATCAGAATTCCTTTTATCAAAGAAATTCTGTTATAACTATAAATTTCAACAGTGGTAGAAACAGCATCAGTATGAATTGATTTAATTTCGAAACTTTTTTCGCTCTTACGGCGATAGCAGATTACTTTTTAATAGAAGAAAGGGTGAAATGAGTAGCGGATGAACCGAAGATGCGTTGCCAGCCTTTATTTATAAACTAGCTGTTTCCCTACGACTTCATCCGCATAAAATTATGAAAATTTTGTTTGTTTTACATGTGTCAAGTTATCAATTGCAAATGTCAAAATGACATGACGATGACAAACCATGACAACCTTGCTTTCTTGATGTTGGCAGCAACTTACGGTCTCTTTCCCAGATTAGGGTTTTTATCCAAAATATTTACCCGCTAAGTTTAACGGCGTGAAAATATATAGCTTAAAGTGTAGGGCTTTTTATTTAAAAAGAATTATTCAAAAATCTGCTGTAATTGCTGACATCTTAGGCAACAAAGAAGTGTGTCTTTACGCTTTATTATAATATAATAGTATAGATAGAACCACCAAATACCACTTGTTTTTTAACACCTTTAGCATAAATGTATTATGTAAATTGTAATTAATTTTATAACAACAAATAAAAAAAAATTCTAACATTTAACTTCTTTGCCACAATGTTAAAGATCAAGCGAACTAAATCAGAAAGTGGAAAGCTATAAAACTATTTTGGACACGAGACAGTGTCTTGTGGCGCGACCTAATTAGCTGAGGAAATGATCTTAAGATGTTTCCGACATTCTTTTACAACGTAGGAAGTAAAATTTAGAATAAGGAAGCGTTATTATTTGTAGGAAGATATTTAATAAAGGGTGAAACATCGAATGTAATATAAATAGCTTCCATCCTGTATATATTTATATCTATATATAAAAAACAAAATGTACACTTTGATATGAAACTGAGCCTAATTAGGAAGGATGTCACAATTTCCTTCACAGCGAAATTAATATTTCCCTTTAATTTTAGGCGAGCAATAATTTGTTGAAACCGAAACGATACAACATAGCTTGAACTTGTTTTACGTTTCATAATTACGAGCTTCCGTGGTTAATTATATCTCTAAATTAATTTATAGCCTGTTTTTAAAACAATTTAAAATGACCAGAATGCACAAAATATTTTCAAACGTCTACAAAAACAAAGATTAAAAAACACTTTCTTTTGATAAGTCGGGTAACAACGAGTTGAATTTGAGTTGTTTCCCTTTGCCAACAAATCTTCTTTCAATTTGGTAATTTTAAAAGATTGAAAAACTGAAGGTCTTTCTGTAAGCTTGTAACATTGCACTGGCAAAATATTAGATATAAACTGAGCTATACAAACTCCCAGCCTTACAAATAAACGCGGCAAAAAGTTATTGGAATAAACTGAGTATAAGGAAATATTAGTACAAAATTTTGCTTATAGTTTATTCCTCAGATTAACGTTAAGATTTAATTTATTTTATTCAGTGCTGTCGACATGTATTGCATAATATCAGCCAAGTAGTCATTGCCAAACGTTAACAAAGGCGAAACAGTCTTTTGTTAATTGCTTTTTTGCATTAGTTTTGACCGTTGAAGGTCGTTGCAGACGAAATTTTAATTGTACGATGGCACGCCTCCACGAAGTCTGCTTCGAGTTAGCGAGAAATTAATTTTAATAAATAAAGACTAGTGCTTGACCACAGCCGACTGCGGTCTGCGGTATACCGCATTAACAATTTTATACTATAAAATACGAAAATTTTTATAATCAGAGGACTGACCTTGAAGGTGAACTGTCATACAAGATAAGTATATTTATTTAAATTATTGAGAAAAGTAGGAAAAACAAATGTTATCAGATATCCACAGGAAATACTTAAATTTGATTTCACGTTGATAAAAAAAATTACTATATCATACTAATATTATAATTGTGAAAGGTTAGATGGATGGACGGACGGATGGATGGATGGATGGATAGATGTTTGTTAGAGTTTGTAGCCTAAACGGCTGAACGGATGTTGATGAAATTAGGTGTAGTTGTAGAGAACACATAGACTACTCACTTTTGGTTTTTTAATTCCACGCAGACGGAGTCGCAGGCGAAAGCTAGTATCTCTATATTTGTATTATAACCCTTTGAACACATTAGAATAGTACTATTTTGTACATAAATCTAATTTTATAACTGATACAAAACCTTTAGTAGTTGTGAGTTGCATCTTAAAACACAACACATGTTTTCAAATCATTAGAATCATTCACAACATTCATACTTTATAATAAATCACACATTTAAACATGACAACACGACCATTAAAACTTCATACACAACGGTCTCACTTCCGAATTAATGTGACATGTAGATATAAATAGATGCGTAGTTAAATCAACACATGCTCTCTGAATTAAGCATCTGTTTGAAGTACACTGCGGCTTACTCATTATAAAGATATAGGTTACATCGTTATGATCGAAATATTATGTAACCATTAATTTTGCACCCGATTGTACTTGTTCTGGTGAAATATTAAAGCGAGAATCCAGCTAGCAGATTATTCATTAAGAAGTATCTAAAGTTATTGATAGGTACACTTTAATGATTAAGTATAAACTAGTTGTTTCCCGCGACTTTGTCCAAGCAATATTAAGATAAGAAGTAGCCTATAATATGCCCGTCTATGTCAGCTACCCTTCAGTGAAAGTCTGGTCGAAATCGGTCCAGCCGTTTCATAGATTACCCGGAACAAACGCGGCTTGCGGACAGACAAAAAAAATTTTAATGCGATTTTCGTTACCACCTTCCCGAAATCTGAGATTTTTCTTTTGATGTTACAGACACTCCAATTTTATTACATGTATAGATTTGTAAGGAAATAATTAAAAATAGTTTTGGAATTTTCTAAGGAATACTGTTTCGAAGACCAAGAATGCCATGCTTCGTTATATTTTAAACGTTTCTAATTGATATATTAATTACTACATCCGTGAGAGGAACCGGAACAAATGCGTTCACACGCAAACTTTTTGCACAACGTCTGATGGATTTTTAAAGGTCATATAATCAAGGTCATGTTAAGACATATTATAGGTTCTACGTTAATACAACTTAAGACTAAACTATCGGTGAATTGTGCGATTGTCGATTGTTTCGCAGTCCATTAAACCGTTTAGATGCAAAACTAAAAATCGATAAGTGCGCACTTCCATATAAGCTCATAGGAATCAAAGTGAAACTAAAATTGCGCCCTATCAAAATTGAGTTACTTTAAATAAAACTGAATAATATGTTCTTTCGCATCTTTTGGTTGTTGATATTAAAACAGAAACGTATTAAAAACTGCTTCGGTTTTACAAAAATCCAATGTCCAATATTCAGTGGTTCTTGGTTCTTAGTTAAAAGTATTAATGGGGCACGTACGTGACCGACGGACGGACAACGTCGCTATATATAGAGCCCTTGTAACGAGTTGTATTTCCTTAGCTCCTTCGCTTGAATCACTGCTGCAAAAGTTGGCGAACAAGTGATTTAATTTAGACTATTTATTAAATTTTAAGATTTAATTATTTACTAGTTGTCGTCAGCGACTCTGTCCGCGTGGAATTATAAAAAAACAAAAGTGAGTAGCCTATGTGTTCTTCCACACTATAATCTACATCTATGCCAAATTTCATCGAGATCCGTTCAGCCGTTTAGGCTACAAACTCTAACCAACATCCATCCATCCATCTAAATTTTCGCATTTACAATATTATTAAGAGTAAGATTAGTAAGATTTGAAGCTTCTACGTGGTTCTAGCACAACTATCAAAATTCCCTAAAGATACAACCATTTCATAGTTAATTCAATACATCGATAACTGGTTGAAATTAGTGTTTATTGAGGCAAAAAAAAAATTGGCCTCTTCTTTTTAGCAATTGCTGATGTGTCGTCACTATTTTGTCGTCAAAATTCATAATTTAAATAATACGTTACAAGCTTATTTTTTTTTATTAGGATCGATAATTCATATGAGTAATTGACTATCTATCTTTTTTACAATTATAAGAATTTATTGAAGTATCTAAAACTAGCGACTTAAAACATAAAATCAACAGCTCTCCAAACTCTACGACCGTATGTCATCGAGTCCTGTCTACAGTCGGCACGCGGCTTGCATACTACCGCGGCAATGTCTCGGCCATAGACCATTATCACTTCAAATGTAACCGCTACCCTGTTCTAAATTACATCTGCGATTGGAAGTTTATCATTTTGACGCTTTTAGAAAGCTTTGTTTTTGCAGTATTTATAATATAAATACCGTCAATTGACGCGTGATGTCATGAGGCCATTCGATCACTTCGATGGACTAGTAATAAAAGAAAGATTTTTTAATAATTTTAATAAACTACAAAATTTTCTATTACCCTACTATTAAATAATTGTCTTAATAAAAAGCATATAAATAAATATTGCTCATAGAATTTATACTTAATTTCTAATTCAACTAAATGTCACATTATTTCTTTCTCATTTAAAACTTTATAATCAAGATTTAACCATCGTAATTATAGACTTTAGACGTTTGACTTAAGGTTCTTTTTTATCTCTACAATTAAGTAGTACTTAGTAGAACGGGCTCATACCTTGTACTATCGCATAACTGTTATGCGGTTGTCATTTATTTCGCGGCCAATTCAACTGTTTAGTTGCTCAACTAAAATCGAGTAGTGCGCACCTCCATATAAGCTCGTAAGAATCAAAACGAGACTAAAAGTTCTGCGATAGTTTAGTCATACGTGTGTGCTTTTAGCGTTACATTGTAGTAGGATGCACGCGTATTACAGAAGTATCCGTTAATTTACCGTCTCTGAGAACATACGATTTGCATATACATGTTCAGCTACCAGCGGAAAGGAATTGTTTATAGTAAACAAGGGGTAGTATAAAATGTTTACTTTATGTATTAATTGTTTCCGGAAACTTCTTTATTAATTACACTTTTATTATAAGAAACAAACAAAACTAAGAAAAAAAAACGAAAAAAACAGTTAACCTCTAAGTAAATTCAAAGATAAATTCTTGTACTAAAAAATATATCCATCCAAATCCATCCATAAATAAAATAAATAAATGTATAATTTATTAACATTTTAATGTATACTATTATAATAAAGCGTAAACACACACTTCTTTGTTACCTAAGATGTCAGCAATTACAGCATATTTTTGAGTAATTATTTTTTTAATAATAAGCCCATTAAACTTAAGGGGTAAATATTTTGGATAAAAGCCCTAATGTGGGAAAGAGACCATAAGTTGCTGCCAACATCAAGGAAGCAAAATTGCCATACTTTGTCATCATGTAATGTCATTTTGACATTTGCAATTGAATTTGACAAATGTAATCAATAAAACAATTTTCATAATTTCTTGCGATTGAAGTCGCATGGGAACAGCTAGTTAATAAATAAAACAATCATCATTTCAAAATAAATAATAAATAAGTTAGCTTAAAATGTAAATGCTGTCAGCTTATAACAGCAAATATTTATGAATTATAACTAAAAACCACACTATTCGACAATAATCCAACGTGTGACATGCAACCATCTTCACCTGCTGGGTTATCGCTAAACGGTTATTTTCACTGAGCATTCGACAAATCGCTTAATGGAAAAATGCTCTAAACGATGTCATTCTGAATGACCAGCATTTTGTTATGCTAATAGAACAATAGATTTAAAAAAAACATTATGAACTATTAAATTCAATATATAGTAAACTATTAATATTTTCATATACTTCAAAAGATTTAGACAAACGGAGCATATTATTATTATAGTAATTTATCGTAGTGCATTATTAAGTCTTGACGTTGAAATAGAATAAAGAAAACAAACATCTTGTAATGAAAAATGCATTAATTGGTCTTAAATAATTGACCAAAAAAGCTGAAACTGGCCGCTAAATAATTGACATAAAAGCATCTTCTACTATTACATTGTTTCTCTCTGTTTTTCTACACAGATTGGAGAAGGACGACAACTATTTTACACAAGTCTTTCGGCATGAAACTAGAGAGTTCATGAATATATTCAAGGGTTATATATCAATGTACCGAATCCAGTAAACAAGTGGTCGCCCGCTGTGACTAATGCAGAAGTCGTATTCACAGTTAGATGTTAAAGTGGCCATGAATAGTCATAAGGATGTCGACTTTAACCCAGCCAATAGATCGATGGTCAACGCAACGGTATACGTGCTCCCGACTAACATAACCAACTTAAAGTTAAGATACACTATCTAAATGTTTATATTAATATTACCAGGATATTAATTATACTTTAAGATTTAATGGAAGATTGTAATGGAAAATGTATGCACTTTCTATTAAAAATCTATTAAAATTAAAGAAAGAACGTCCTCTATGTCCTGTCCCATACATATTCCACGCAATAACACTTCAAAATATCTTTCTCTTTGTTTTCTTGTTTTCTTTTTCTTTCATACTCGTTATTCAAACTGTACATTATCTGTCTGGATAGACGTTAACCCAGTGAATGCTAAACGAAAAAAATTAATCTAATAAACAATAGACAAACGAAGTCAAACAAAAGACGGGTCGGGTTCGCAACGTATCACCTCCTAAGTTAATTTAAATTTCAAAACCCCTCGTTTTGAATGGCGTCAATGCCACCACTCATTGGCGCGTCGGCCGAAACAATGGCACTCTCGCCGCCATCTTGAAATCCAACCGCTCGTAAAAAGCGCGCCAAAAATGAAAATATTCCCGCGCAAATGATCTTCTCACACCGCTCAAGGGCGTATTTTTAGTAGATTTTGTTAATCAAGTAACATTTATTGCACCGTACATATTTACGACGCAAATATAATTTACGATGATAGACAAATGGGAGGATTCGAACTCTATATGACGTGGTTGGTAATTTTTACCCTCACCACGGTGCTTTTCTAGATACAATTTCAAGTAAAATTATTGAATTCTTCCTTTCTTTAAAACCTTAGTACAAACACATCTTGTTTAAGAGACTTATGAAGGGAGTGAATTCAGATACGACGGCTGATAGATGTTACTCACTGCTTTTTGAATTATTTCCATAAATACAAAAATACAAATCTTTCCTCTTTATACTGACTACTATATTCATAGATGAAGAAATTATAAAAGTACTAGCTTTTGCCCACGACTCCGTTCGCGTGGAAAATAAAACAAAAGTTAGTAGTACTATGTGTTCTTCCAGACTATATTTTACATCTATGCTAAATTCCATACAGATCCGTTCATCCGTTTCGCCTACAGACTCTAACAAACATCCAACCATCCATCTAAGTATGTTTACTTACGAATTTATAGTATTAAGTAAAAGTAAGATGGACATGAGGTGGGTTCATTGCATTATGACGGATATATTAAAAATAAATAATAAAAACAGCGCTTAGTGACAGCAAGTCGTAAAACCGTTAAGTAATAAACAGTCAATATCGATTGGGCGAAAGGGTCAAAATAAAATATTGATTTAAAAACTATTAACACATTTGAGAAAGTTATAAAATTTTAGGGTAACTGTATTTTTTATAAATAATATTATAATGCTTTTAAATTACTAATTTACTATTCCTTTTCGAACACAGGAAATTACAATCCAAATAATTATATTAGCATAATGTTTTAAAAAAAACAGTTTTTTGAAGAAACCATAAATTCAAATTGTTACACTGAAGTGCAGATGCCGAAAGAAATTCCCCATGTTTTCTAAACGCACAAAACCTAGCAAAAACTGCATAAGAAATCGAAAATATAAGATAGGGCAAGTTAAAAGTTCTTTTAAACATTCCTTGCAGCCTTAGCAAAAAACATCGGCAAATGTACCAAAACATAGCAACGGTCTGTGGTATGCCAAATGACAAATGCTAAGACTGATTACTAACCCTGTTCCCTATTTCACAGCTGTTAAGAACTTTACTTCCCTAAATATAAGCTATACTTTCCTTTAACAGTAATAATTTTACACAGCTGATGAAAAAGAATAAATCAAAACTTATTTTGAGCCATGCTGTCCTTTGAAGAGAGTACATTTTGCTTAAATTTTCGATTACTACAATTTAAAACAATATCCGAGTTATTCAGGAAATTTGGTTCGGCGCCGCTTGTCCTCTTCTTTTTTGTGTGAGTTCCGATTACAAAAATATGGCAAGCATATTTCAAGAAAAAATTACCAATTTCTTCTCTTCAGTTGTGTACGGCACCACTGAAGACCAACATAATATGTAGAATTTACCTGAAAAAGAAAAAATCATAATGAAGTATTTAAAAATTTTATAAGAGATGGAAAACAAAAGAATTCTGACAGCGGTGGGATTCGAACCCACGCCCTTTCGGACTGGTGCCTAAAACCAGCGCCTTAAACCACTCGGCCACGCTGCCTTTGATGTAACGAACAAAAATAGTCATACATTCTTCTGGATAAGAATGTCACACTTAAAAATTATATTATACTTTGTCCTACGAAAAGTAGAAACTTATGCAAGCTGGTTTATCAATATCAAAATTATAATTTTATGTATATGTATAATGGTAATGGAAGCCTAAATTTATACGCAACTGGCTCCAGTGACATTCCTGACGGTACTGAAACCTTAGTATACAAGTCCTAGAGCAAGTAAGTCAAGTCATGATATCAGGAAGAGCTCGTATTCGCTCGAACAAATTGTCCGTCCCACTACAGCCGCTAACTCATTACTGCCAACGCATTACACAGGGAACGAGGTCTGAAATAACACCACATTTCCACTACCCCGACGACTCACATGCGACTTGTTTGTACGAGCAATGCCAATCAAGCCAGCCATAAATGTCTATTTCACTAACACGAGTATCAGACGTGGAACTTGTCGCATAGATCCTGTTTACGTGCTACATTTGTAAACTATTCGCGCATTATGTTTCCATTGACAGCCGACTAGTGGAAGAAAGCATTTAGTGGAAAATGAGTCTAAAGTTCGCCTCATTTACACCGTCCGTCGTGTAATGCTCGTCTATCGCACGACCAATCATTACGGATTTATGTTCGATAATAAGTCAGTAAATACGCCCACCTGGGTTATGTACCCGTTAGTTAAGTCAAGGCCCCTCGTTTAATATTAGTTATAATTAAATTGGACACCCTTTGTTAACATTCTAAATTGTTCTCCGATATACACAATAACAATTTCTTGTCATTTATTGGAAAATGGTAAGTGAAAAGCAACAAAGTAAATGAAGAATCCCTTTATTGTGCTAAAAATGTGCTAAAACCAACACTTTTAATGCCATCAAACCGCCTTTGATGGCAGTCAAAGTGCTTGACTGCCAGCTAGTAACTTCATCTTTACACGATAATATAATACAGCATGTAACGTGTATTTTCTCGTTATAAATATTAAATCAATTAGCAACATTGACATTTTCCATTGCAGGGGTATAGATTACACATAATAGCCCTAACCTCTATTACCGAGCTTGTAAATTGCTTTAGCGAAAAACTGATAAAATTAAGTTTTTGTACTTTACTAAGTAGCGGATGTCGTAGATTACAAGTTGGTGTTACTGTAAACGAGCCTAGAATTAATATTGGTGAGTCAGATGGACATGCTACGTAAGTTGATTAACCATGTCCATATTTGGACTAACATCATAGAGTAATCACATTAAATCGTTTATTTAATAGTGGTAGAGCCCGCTTACTCTTTGCACAATAGAGTCTGCTCTTCCGGTGCGATCAACAAGAAGACAGGACTCAAGTTGGAACAATTCCGAGTTTCATCTGATGAGTTTGTTATAGATTGAAGGAAAGTCTTAGATAGGGAGTGTATTTGCTGATCATCATCAAATCATAGACAAGACTCATTCTTTTCACATCAAGGGCTCGGTGCAATTGAATTTAGTCTCTATTATGTTTGTAATAAGGACTGTTTCAGAATAAAAAATGCTACGATACCGAATGAATTTGCAAACGCAATCGCCAAACGGCCAGTACTGACAAAGACCGAAATGTATCGCACTTAATTTGTGGCCCCAACGTCCTATAATAATAAATCTTCCATGTACGCAGATTTACGGCTCTATAAACGTGCAATATCATCAAATTGATTTAAACGCGCATAAGACGAAAGTATTACCAATGAGATATTTAATGAGGTGACCAAAATAACGCCTGCAGACGAGAATTTTATCGTCTTATTTGATTACCGTAAAATCCCCATTTACTTTAAATTCCTTTTATTTATGTGTTAATAAGGTCTGAATATATAAGAAGAGATGTAGATACACGGCACAATGCTGTTACAAAAGTCGCCACAAGAGGCTTTTTTGTCGGGCGTAAAGTACACCAAAACCGTCATACAAATATTATTACCAATACTTTAAGGCAAATATTTGTGATAGAGACTCTGTACTTTAATTTTAAATTTGCCATTTAATACTTTATTTACACGACTTTTTATTAATTTCATTATTACTAAAACTAAAAATAGATATTTTACTTAGGCAACAGGGTATCGCGTGCACAGATCTATTATTTAAGTTAAAAACAGTATTTTATAACTCTCAAACATGCGTGGGGAAATTGACATATGGCGTGTAAAAGTGGCGTGTAAAGCCGGGTAAGTAACAATCGTCAAACAATACTAAAAACTTACTATATTTGACTGAACTATACAAAACCTTTAACAGTCTGGAACGAAGTTTCGCACGGTCGCAAATAGGTCCACATTTTGTAGCATTCACACGTGCTATTGTTCAGAAAGGGGACGTCCAGAAATAAGCAAGGACAAAGAATCCAACTAATACGAGGGGTTCGCAATTTTTATGACCGCTGCCGTAACTCAGACCGCGACGCCATTGAAAATTGCGTAATTACCAATTTCTGGATCCAGTACCTGGCCATTTAGCGTAATTGCTTGTTTTAAGCCGATTTAGATTTTGTTAAAGAGTAAAAATTGATACAGAGTGGACGTTGAGCTTTGTATGTTATAGAAAATACATGTACGAAATCTTGTAAATAAAATTGATACAGAAAAACTAAAGCAAAGAACATTAACACCGGTGTTAAACGCACTGCTAATAGCTCTAATTTACTGAAAGTTATCAAGCAATATTTAATTGTATATCATCGATCAAAACACATGACAAACAAAGAGCTGTCTAGCTTAATCCTCTCCCTATGCGGTCTTCGCATTTTTTACAACACCCCAAACCACCACCAAGCTCCCGACCCCTGACCGCTGTTGCGATACTAATTCGGTCACGTAGTAAAAAGTCGAGTGTTTTGTTGTTAGGCTCCCCGCACAATGGAGGGGATTAATACAAAATAATGGCTCTTGTACACTTTGTTTGTGCAACTGTTTTAACTAGGACTAAGTGTAATTTACTATACAAGGTTTTTTCTGTTGATACGAATTGTGAATAAAATAAACAACGTAAACGGGATTAAGTGGAAACATTTTTAAGGACTGTGGACACATAAAGTAGGGCTAACGAAGTCTAATTACTAACTTTACGGAGCTAGTTGATTCCACTTTTAATAATAAAAACCAACAACCACATACTTTAATCTTAAAATCTCGTTAGTAAACATAAGTTCTTTCTACGTTTTCCAATTACATATTTTTTCTATACTAATATTATAAAGAGGAAAGAAACCTTTCTTTCTAATGTTATGTAATGAGTAACATAGGCTACATTTTTTTAATTTCACGGGGGGAAGTCGCGAGCAACAGCTAGAAATATGTAAGAAAAGTTTAAATGGATGTTTATTAGGGTTTGTACCTCCTGAACGAATGTCGATGGAATTCGGCATAGAAATAGGAGATAGTCTGGGAGAACACATAGGCTACCTACTTTTGCTTTATTTTATTCAACTGAGACGGTGTCGCGGGCGATAGCTACTTGTATGTATATTTGTTCTTACGAGATCTATAGACCAAATTAAAAGATTCCCCCTTCGTATTTATGTCGTTGTCTAGCCAGTTGCTCCGTCTTAGCGAAGGGTTCTCAACAAGGGGTGAGCGTCTCGTCTGACGAAAAAACAATTTCTCCATTTGTAATATTCTTGTGGTAAATCAACTTAATGCATCATCATTAGACAGACGATTATTATGTATTTAGGGAAACAATAATTTGTTCAACTTTTTAGTGACCCTATATCCATCTACACTTCTATACTAATATTGTAAAGTGGATCTTTTTTATTTTTGTATGTACTGAAATAACTGTAAAAGTACTGAACCGATTTCAAAATTTTCTACCACGATTTAAAAGCTACGTTATTGCTGAGTATCAAAGAATTGTTTTACTATTTTTTTTTAATTCCACGCGGACCATATTGCGAATAACAGCCAATTCTTAATAATTTGAAAGCCCAAAACATAACGTCCTTTAAGAAGAGTGTATCACCTTGTCAAAGACCGACATGCGATTATAGTTCCCCTTGTACCGACATCTATTGACGTCGATGATCAATTCGATGGTTCTACTGCTCAAGGCTCATCCGCTTAAAAAAACTAGCTGTTGCTCGCGACTTCGCCCGCGTGAAATTAATAAATAACAAAAAACATTTCTTATATTACTCACTGATAAGGTAGCTTTTTAATGGTGAAACAAATAATTAAAATCGGCCCAGTAGTATTTGCGTGAATTAAATACATACAAAAATACAAATTTTTTCCTCTTTATTATATTAGTATAGATATATAGCTTTCGACTTATACATTTCTAGTATACACTTTTCTCCCAGGCTATATTTTCATGAATATAAAACTGTACCCTGTGAAGTATACTTCAAATTGTGTCTTAAAAGAAATTTGTGTCAAGGATCGACTGAAATTTTAAATAAGCAAACCAGAGCAAGAGGAGAGATTGACTATAGATATAGCTACATCATTCACAAGAGATAAATCTAACCTAAAAATTCCACTGACGAATCATTTATTATCATACTTTTTCGGATGTCATCTATACTATAATGGTATAGTTATTTTCAAATATTTTGGGGCACAAGGTCATCAGACGCTATGCAGTAGTCTTCGCATGCCTTCCTACGATACATTTAAAATAGTCTTCAGGAGCGACCCGCGCGAACATAATTGCCGCCAAAACATCTGAACACATCACAGATAGTCAAAAGCATATTTCTATCTCAGATTTTTCAAATGTATGAAAAGGATAGGAAGATGTGGTATCTCGTAATTAGACAGTAAGCGTTCTTTAGCGATGCATATTTAGAATGTAAAAATTTGTCGTAAAACATTAATCACAATTTATTTTTGCCAACAATCACGTCCATTACAAGTCACTTAACGGGGTTACAGTTTTAGTGTCAAGTTAAGTCGCACTTAGCTATTAAAAGATAACACGTTGTGTTTATACAATAATTTAAAGTCAATAAATAGGAAAGATGTCAAAATTAATGGCCCTATAATTCTAATTAAAGATGTAAGCCGTTCATCAAACAAAGTACGTTAAAATACTTTGCAGTATGGTCTGCATTTTCATAGCAATTGCATTTTCCTAAGTTAGTGCTATTTCTAGATATAAGGGTTGATTGTTGACAGTACACGGTTGCACCGATGATTTCGACGTACTGGGCTACGTCTTAAATGAGATGACGTAACACAAAACTGTACTAATCATACTAATATTATAAATGCGAAAGTGTAGATGGATGGATGGATTAATGTTTGTGATAGTTTTTAGCCTAAACGGCTGAACGGATTTTAATGAAATTTGGTATAGAAGTAGAGGATAGTCTGGAAGAACATAAGCTAGTCACTTTTGTTTTTTTAATTCCACGCGGATGTAGTCGCGGGCGCAAGCTAACATGAAAAAGAGAAAAGATTTGTATTTTTATATGTATTGGAATAACTCAAAAACTATTGGGCCGATTTCAAAAATTCTTTCACCATTTAAAAGCTACGTTATTAGTTTTAATATTCACGCGGGCGAAGTCGCGAGCAACAGCTAGTAATAAATAAAGATAAAGATTAGATAAATAAGCTTAGTTTAAATTAAACAGCATACGAATACGTCTAAATGTGAACATGACCGACCATATCAGCAACATCGACTATAATTGCCAAGCTTAGCGCGTCACACTAATTTGATTCCTGTTCCGTGGTAATGTAAACTTAATTTTCAGAGTTTTAGGGTTGCATATGGTTTAACAAGCACTTGTCTATCCACAAAGCGTGATTAACGCCGACCAGGGCACCGAGTGTGATTAAAATAATGTAAGGATTTGGGCGCGCCCTAACAGGGGACCACGCCTGTCACGTGTTACTCCGTTGGCGGGAATTTTCCTTGTAATTACTGTTATTTTTCTGTTTTCGCCTGTTTTACTGAACGATAACGTTTATTTGGAAAGTTTTGTTTTTCTGTTTAGGAATTTGTTAAAGAAAAATAAGAAATTTAACGTTGTTAGCAGGACTCGATTAATACTAAAAATTGGTAATAATTCTAGTCTATTTAAACTTTCTGTCTTGTTAAAGGTAAATTATCGATAACTGAGATGTCTGATGTAATCTTTAACATTAAATTCACAGTTACATAAGAAATCAAAAGTCAAGAGGTCTTATTAAAAATTTTAAAGAACCATGCATTAAACCTGTGTTTTAAATCAACAACTGAAATAAGGCAAGATTCGAAATAAGTGGTCAATAATGAACCTAATTATAGTACGATTTCACAAAAATACCGGCTTATTTATTGATAGATAGTTAAGCTTTTGTTTATAAAAGAAATTATGAATGTAAAATAAACGTGACATTTCGCAAACTATCAGAAGCAGTTAGGGGTGTACAAACTGTTTCTATTTCTCAGAGGTAATTCTTGCAGTTCGTGCGACCGATGGTAGACAATCACCGGAGGCCTAATTTTAGTCCCTTTCCCTTTCCATCCTTTTCTTAAGGAGAAAGGATGGCAAGGAAAATTGGAATTGACGGTGGAGGAGACGCATAGGAAGGGGAAACGTCCTCTTTATGTGCATCTCCTCCTCCGTCAATTAAGGTTAGGAAACACATCTGCAATTGCGGATGTCTATGGACAACGGTCGCTTTTCATTTCGATGGATTCAGGTGGCCGCTTGCTCGTTTGCCACCTAATATTATAAAAAAAATCATGATTCACAACCCTAGCTAATGTCACCTCTTTAAGTTCCCAGTTCATATCACGCTTTTAAATCTAAGACACTATATCGTTTAAACACGTTTAGTTTATTCCAACGCATGTATTTTGCGTTGACGTTCCTAATTTATAAAATGTTATTTGAGTTTACGAATTAACAATCTGTATTCATTTATTAGCAACATGTCGTTTTTGGTTGTTTTAACTGTTTTTTGTAGCTGTTATTCACTTGAAATACGAAACTATTGTAACTAAATCTAAAGCGTAGCAAGCTTTTTGCGCAGTTTTATTTAGTAGTTGCAAGGCTTAACAGAGCTTCGGAGTGCATCGAGGCGCTGTCGGCTGTCCCCGGACCTGCGATTGTTTTGTTTCCACATTCGACCGTTTAGCTCTTTAAGCTGCGGCAATTTTAAAATCCTTTAGCCGTTAGCATATCAGCTTTTAAACGGCCGGTAAATTGACAGTTACTGGGTAAAATTTAACGTCAAAATAAGCCACTCCTAGTAAACATACGTTTATAACATTATAGTTACATAGTAAATTGATTCGCTTTGATTGTGATCCATTTCAATGCCCACAATCGGGTTACGCTCGCTTTGTGATCGTAAATGGCAAAAAGTATTCGCTTTATACTATCAAAGATAACAATCAAAAATGTAAAATTCCCTTACAATTACAGTCCTTAAAAATGTCTATTTTATTTAAACTTTGTACACAAAAGAAAACAATTTTATAAATACAAATTGAAAGGTTGTTGTACAAGTGAGCTTGACTCTATAAGAGTTATCTAGCTAACAATTCGATACAGAGAGGAAGCGGGTAATGAGTAAATTATACGGTTGCACTATGTATAGTATGTCCTTACTTATATGAGAAAAAAAATGGTTTTCCTAGTTGAAATAAATATTGAACGTTAATTTTATTTAAGCATTTACTAATGCAATCTCATCACTTTCAAGAAAACAATAAAACTTATAGTATATGTTACAAATTGCACTTATTAACAAAGGTTTACAACCAAACTTATAAAGAACAACATACGTAGAAAGGGTTTCGACAGTCATAGCTTGCGATCTGCAAACGAACCGATAAGCTAGGTATGTGGGACAATCAAGATGAGTATCGTAAAGGACACGGTATGGGGTGGGTGTCATTAATCACTAGGCTCGACCGCACCATTGCCTGACAGTCTGGACACCATGTGTGTGTGATATAAATTCAATGAATTAGGACAATGTGACGGTGTAACGGTTAACTTAGCTAAGAAAGTTATTTTCTAGAAGAAAAATAAAATTACTGCACTTGTTAATGCCAACGAGTTAAAGTTTATACTAAATGAATTTATTTAAAAATTATACAGATTATTAAAACAATATTCATGGTATTCCTGCGTGAGCTACACACGGCCGTCTAGACCGACGAACTGCAGCACAATGCCAATTTGTTCACATCACAGTCGCGCTGCGCCACCACTTGTCATCTGTCGAGTCCACGATCAAAGTTGTTAATCTTATAAACACGCAGGATTTGTATAGATCCTAGTGGATTGATGGATTGTATCCATTGTTTTGAATACATTGGAATCTTAGAGTGTAAGATAAATCCTTTGGTGTACAAGAACAACCTTTCTATTATTGCTTTACAAGAAGTTATATGTTTTTTTTTTGTAATTGTATTTTTTTTACTAACTGTCGTACTAAAGTTTCTTACTTTTTAAATATAATTAATATTTGCATCTGAAATTCGATTAATCTACTGTTAAATAACTGTTTTATTCTAAAACTTTATTTTTTAATTAAGTATTAATGCGTCAAGTTATTTATTTAGTTTAAATTTTTAAATAATAAGGAATTATCTGACGCTATCGTTTATATTTAAGGCTATAATCGATTCCATTTTTTCAAAATTACAATAAACTTATACTTAAATATCCATAATTACCTTATCATCCTCATTAGGACATTAAAAAGTTTTTAAGGTAAAAAATAAATTAAATAACAAGAAACTTTATAAAGATTAATAAACTTACTAATTTAAAAAAGTTGATTTTGATTCAATGTCGTAATGACATGCGTTTATACACAGAGAAGTAAAAACTGTAGATCGTATTACAAGATACTTTATCGTAGTTCATAGAACATAAACAAAACATTAACCACTCGCAAACAAAAACAAACATTCAATCTAAAAGACGAAGTTGTATTCTAACCAAAAAAAACAAAGAAATTAAAAGTCGCATTAACTTTTCATTCCCACTTACGCTATTAAACATTATTCTTTTTGCTCATTATGTTTTGTTTCCTTTAAAAATTTTAATCACGCAACGGCCACATTACACCACGGCCTTTTGTTTTTGGTTAACAACGACTTTCTTTGTCTTAGTTAAATGCGTGAAGTATTAGTATTACGAGGCTAGCTTTTATAATCAGCGGAACTGGCGAGCCGTGTGTCACACATTCCTGCGATTACTCTGAAATATTTGCCGTCAGATAAGCTAAGTATTTGTAGTTAGAAACGACTGATGTTCACTAAATCCTTTGAAATATAGTAGATCGATAACAGGATTTGAATATGTATTTAATAAACGATGCGTACGGAATGCTTTGCAAGGGTAAAGTCCATCATGCATTATGAAATGAAGTTGGCATAAACGTCAAAGAATTCAGAATTCAAAATCTGATAGAGAAAAGCGAATTCACCAAGAAGCAAAGAATGTACAATTGTATAGACATAGCTTTCGCTCGCGACTCCGTCTCTTGGAATGTTAAAAACAAAAGTATATGCGCTCTTCCAGACTATGCCAAATGCCACATTTCATTTAGATCTGTCCAGCAGTTTAGGCTACAAATTCTAACAAACATCCATACATCTAGACTTTCGAATTTATAATATTAGTGAGATTACTAAGACAGAAGTGACTTAGGTATGGTAATATAAAGATTTACATGTTGCGAATGCAAGATGGCGAACGAGAGAGCGGCCACCTTAATTCGCCGAGAAAGCGACGCGATCGCTGCCCATATACATCCGCAAATGCAGATGCGTTGCCTACCCGTAATTAAGGGAGAAGAAGACGCACATAAAGAGGATATTTCCCCTTCTCATGCGTCACCTCCATCGTCAAATCCACTTTCTTTTCCCATCCTTAAATAAGAAGATGGTGGAAAAGGAAAGGGAATAATATAACCCTACTTAAAGACAGTTAGTTAGCTGTTATCTGTGAAAGTACAAGCGTGTAGGTAGCAGGTTATTCATAAGTTGTGCGTGTGGACAAAGCATCAGATTAGCGGCGATACAACGCTACTGGAAGTGGCTTGGAGAGAGCGCATAATATGTGACTGTACAGTCGCCTTCATTCTCGGTATTCTAGTTACTGAAAAATTGCAACTAGTAACGAGTTAACACGTCTTAAGGTTCAGGTTTATTAAATTAAAAAAATTGTTACATTTACGACGCATAAGACGCTTAAAGTAATATAGCTTTTAAGGTGGTATAAGGTGACTGTACATACATGTGTGTTCATCTCCGTGTTTATGCATTGGTCAGGTACGCTCGGGCGGAAATTAAAATGCAGACGGCACGGCAGACCTGAGATATATCTATATTGTCTATTGAAGGCTCACATTCGATGCCGAAATCGAAATAACGTTTAATATTGAACGGAAATTGGATGCGATAAAACATGAGTAATAATTTTTTTTGGTGTGTTAAAGATAAACATTTAACAAACTTTACGTTTCTAAATGTAATTTTATAAATTGTTCATTTATTTTTTTCTTAATTGCAATGAACCTATATTTATTCGTTGTTCATTACTTCGCTAACTTTTTAAATAGTTTTTTATAAGATTGCATCACACAATTGAGTTAATCATTTACAATCGCTACTTTTGAACGTGATCGCCTTAAGATAACTGTTGCGATTGACATTTAATATTCTAATGGCATATTGTTATGTTTAAGTACATAACAACAGTAATAGCACAGTTAAATAACTAAAAAGTCAACTGCCCTTCACTAGTACAAACGACGGAAATTAATATTCAATCTTAAGATCAATCCGAAAATTACTTTAACTGCTTTGTTTGAAATGAGGTACAGAATTCGATCGCAATCAAACATTAGATTATGTTTTTCTATTGCTGCTGCCATTTAGATAACTTAAATTTGAACTAAATGTATTTAATTACATTCGTTACTAAATGTTGAAATATGTTATATATGTAAAAATTGCAATAAATACAAATAGGAATAAAACATCCTGTATACAAAAGGCTAGAGCTAACTCAAGCCGCATCCAATAATCGACACGTCCTTTATCTCAAAACACGATCCACCTTCGAAAGTTCGACATACCAAGATACGACATCTAACCGATATAAATCATTTTTACGGCGGCTGTACCGCGCTTGTCTATGCGACAGGCTTTCACGGGACATGAATGCCTGCCTTTATACTACACCGGCAAAGCGGCGTTGCAAACATCTTTTTTTGTTTCCTTTTGAACTCTATCACAAGCGAATAAGGTTGGATATCGCGTGATAAAGCGAAGGAAAGCTCTATAAAGTTGATTCTGGCCCCCGAATGCATAGGATAGGCTATAAATATTGTATGCAGGTTGCTTATTTGCTTTTTATCAATGCTCGCAGCACGGTATCGAGTGATGGGAGAGATATTAAATTCCTTTACAGTGCCGTTAGGTTACGAATAATCAATTCTGTGGTAAACTAACGTAAGGAATATCAGGTATTAGAAATATCGTGCCTCAAAACACTATGTTAACGATGTTTGACATAATAATGTAAATATCCATGAAATAATTGAATGTTTTTGTTTACGAGTCATAGTTCTCAATAGTGTTAATCATTAAATTTTTTGGTAAATAAAAATTAGATTCTCAATTGTTTCCTTTTTTAAAAATTCATTTAACTCTATTGATTAACTGATATGGAAATAATTACATCAAACAAAAGTGTGACTAATAAAATATTCCCTAACAATCACCGAACAAACAAGGGAAGCTAAAAAGCCATATTTAAAAATCTAAGCCTTAAAGACCAACATAACTTGAACTAGATCTGTTTTAAATTTTTACACCACAAAACAAAGCTTCAACTCAACGTGCGGACCATTTAATACCGGTTCCTCTCAGTCAGCGTCCGCGACACCCGGTTTATTTGTTTAGGAAACATCCCTCTTTATTTACATACGCTTTGCCAATCGAATTGTAAATTGAATCGTAACTGTAAAGCATTTAGATTGGAATTGAATTGTTGGGATAACTCGGGCACGTGTACTGCGGTAGCGAAAGGATATATGGTGTTGGTGGCGCGTATGTTCTGCGTACACAAAAGGGTTTATTGACCTTGGCTTGGAGCCAGTTTCGGCAGCGAACTTGCCTTCAGTATTACCCTAGTGCATGCAGCTTCTAGAATGCTTTAGTAATAAAGCTATAACCTTAATTACTAATCTGTTTAATAAACGAGTATTTTGTGTCTTTGCAATACAAAGTCATAAACATATACTAGCTTTCGCCCGCAACTCTGTTCGCGTGTAATTAAAAAAAACAACAAAAAGTAGCCTACATGTTCTACATCTAAGCTAACTTTCATCTAGATCTGTTCCACCGTTTAGGATACAAACTCTTACATCCATTTATCCATCTAAACTTTCGCATTTATAATATTAGTAAAAAGTAAGGTGTATAAAATATAACAAATATATGAATATAAAGTTAATATATGTTTAAACACATATTAAAGTAATTTAAAAATATTGTACCTTCAGTCTTTTCCAAATGCTATTGAATCAGTTAAATTAAATTTAAAAAGCGACAAAAAACTCTCTTACGACGTCACAAAAGGATTACGGAAAAGCAATATCTAAGTTAAAAAACATCTTCAAACAAAACCTGCTTACGCCAAAACAAACTCAAGGCGTTAGAGGCTCACCGCAAATGCAATTTAAAATTCATGCCTGTAAAAACACCTTTCATCTCTTTAATGTAATCCGTCGGCTTCGTGATAACTAAGTAACATCACATTTTTGACTTTTAAGAGACAGGATCTGACAAGCACGAGCAATATCAACCGTTAAAAAAAAACAATCTTAGCGTTCTTGCTTATGTGCCCGTATTGTATATTTTTGATTCAATATGTGTTCATACCCCTCGTGTAAACCCCGAAGACAGTCGTAGAATATAGTACAAAGCAGCTTTGCCTAGTCCGTTCCTCTATAGTCAACATATTCCGTAGCACAGGGGTGCGGAAAGTTCGTGCCGCGTCTTTAAATAATACATCCCCAATTTCGCCCTTGATTAACGTCTGCGAGTTGAGGGGACAACCCTAGGTTTACACCAAGTCGTAGAATGTTAATAGAAAATTAATTCATTAATTTAGACACAGATGTGTTAATAATATTGTATACAACGATGCAATTATCTTTCGAGTTGTTAATAAATAAGCAAGTTTATATTATTATAACTCAGAAAGATACAAGTCTACAAGCAAGAACTATCGTTTAGATGCCAATTGATCTACTATACAAGTGAATTAAAAAACGTCTAATCGATTTTAAGGGTGCAGAACTTCTCTAGAATTACATTTTACTAATATTATAAATGCGATAGCTTAGATGGATGGATATATGTTACAGTTTGTAAGCTAAACTGGTGAACGAATCTCGATGAAATGGCATATGCATAGAGGATAGTCTGGAAGGAAACACAGGCTACTTTTTAATTCTACACGGACGGATTCGCGTGATTAAGCTAGCCAGATACAATAAAGAAAAATTTGTCTTAAGTATTCTCACCGGATAAAGTAGAAGGCTCGAAAGCAGAAAGGCTTCGCCGCCATATTGCATTTAACCAACATGTCACCTGTGACATCGGCCTGTATTGAGGTTGAGTGTAACCTATTCTTAGAATAAAGAACCTTTTGTTCTAAAATGTAATCTATTTTACTATAACCATATATTAAAAATTTAAAAACAAAATATGTTAATGAACAAGATGTTAAAGAGACAATTTTCTCAGCGAATTGTTTACGTTATCAAGTCTGTATACATTATCTTTGCGATCTCTATTGAGGGTAACTAAGCTCTGTGGAGGCCTGAAGGTGGGCCACGTCCTATTTGCATTACAAAGAGCTCGTCTGAAAATTAACTACACGCATCGCCTTCGACGAGTACAATCGCGTAATAAAGTTCTACAGCGATTTAAAACAAAAATGTACAGGTATCAATGTAAAACAAATGAACGACAAATAGCGCCACACGAATTATTACTTATTAGCTTTCGTGTTTTTTTTTAATATACCGCGACCCCGTTCGGGTGGTATTAAAAAAACAAAACCAAGTAGCCTATGTGTTCTTCTATCCTCTACATGTACGCCAAATTTCATTACTATCCGTTCAGCAGTTTAGACTTCAAACTCTAACTCACTTTCACATTTATAATATTAGTATGAAGTATGATTACTTTACTAACATTATAAATGCGAATTGTCTGGAAGGACACATACGCTACTTACTTTTGTTTCTTTTTTAATTCCACTCGGACGGAGTCGCGGGCGAAAGCTAATGTTACTCTATATACATCCGTCGAACATGTGGTAATGTTTCTATTGATTACGCGTCGTATAATTCCCTCATCCCCATACCTCATTAACTCCGCTGTGCCCCGCCTCTGCAACGGTCAGTATTTTCATTTGAGACCATTCAGCTGTCAGGAGTTAGCGGTGTAACACGCGGCCTGAATTAGCCGCTCATTGTGCTAACAAATCGCTATTGAAGCGAATTCGGTGATATTAGGATGTGTACACATTAACAACATTTGTATAAAAACAAAATCAATAAGACGTCATAATTAAACTAACTATTGTAAAAGATATCTCCATACAAAACTATACACTTATGGAGTATTTTCTCATGTTATTTTCTTTTATAAACCTCGTCTAATTTAATTTAAAAAATAACTGATTACTACCACTTAGTAATCAAGATTCACTTGTTAAAATACTATTATCAGTACAGTTTAATGCATTCATTAAACTGTACTGACTAACTTGTACATTTACAAATCAGTGTTTTCGACACAAGATTTTTATCAGAGTTTCACGGAGTATTCTTAGTTAAAAAACAGCATGTGTATACTCAGGTTTACATCGTTTTGTGTCTCATGAGGTAGTTTTTTTCGGTAGATAACGTCGGGAGCATCAACCGATTGGTAATGGCTAATTGTGTCTACATTCCACTGGCAGTGACGTGACTGGCCTTTACAATTCGTGTTCGACACTCAATAGGACAGCTTTGTTAAACTCACAGTTATATCTTTTATGCACCGATAAATCTGTTTATTAAATCGAATGATTTAATGATTAATTTAGCTTATTCTTTTAACATTTAAAAGAATACTTAAGCTTGAGATGCTTTTAAAATTTAAGATACTTCATAAATAAACATAAATTAAGGCAGAGATTATAACGGATTCTATCTATGCAAAGAAGAAAGATTTGTATTTTTGTATGTATTTAAATTGTAAAAAAACACTGGACTGATTTCAAAAATTCTTTCATCATTAAAAAGCTACGTTATTATTGAGTAACATAGGTTATAAGTAATTCCACGCGGACGATGTCGTGAGCAATAACTAGTTTTAAATAAAAACCCAGAATATTATTTCAACGTTCTTAAATTAAATTTGAATTTCATTGCAAACATTATTAACGTATTGAATGAAATTTCTGATAATGCAAGCGCAATGAATCGGTTTCGTTCAATTTCGATATCGGACAATGCGTGCTGCATTACTGCACTTTATTTTATATGAGCTATAAAAGTCCATCATTCTGCATCGGACATTTCTTTGTAATTAAACGTTAACATTTTAATTAAATGTACAAAGCAAGAAGTACATTTTCATTATGTTTATTTGGTATATAGTGTTTTTTTTATAACATAAGATGGCAAACGAGCAAGCGGCCACCTGAATCCGCCAAAATGGCGAAGAGACCGCTGCCCATAGACATCCGCAATTGCAGATGCGTTGCCTACCCTTATACGCAGAGGAGGAGACGCACATAAAGAGGATATTTCCCCTTCCTATGTATCTCCTCCTCCGTCAAATCCACTTCCACTTCCCATTCTCTCCTTATAAGAAAAGGGTGGTAAAGAGAACGGGACTTAAATTAGGCCTCCGGTATAGTGTATACAAAATAAGTAAACACGTCAAACAAGCCCACTAAAACAAACTGATAGAGATATTTAACAAAAAACAATAGCTGTAGAACTGTTCTTTTTAAAATTGGTCGTCATATAAAAACTGTCCAATTTAATCCTTTCTTATTTTTAAATCTGTCAGTGACACAATGAAATGACAATAAATATTATAAAGTGTCAATAAAAGGTATTTTTCCCAAGCATCGAACCGAAAGTGACAACCCTATCTCGACCTACATCTCTGCCCCTGAGCTACCAAGACACTACAATTATAATAATTAAATCGTTAGTTTTTATCAATCAAAATCCAAAGAAAATACCATTTAAGTTGAATAAAAGATATTTTCTCCTATGCTACAGATTATAAAATATAAAACTAAAAACATTTTTTGCTTTATTTTGATACTATCTTTCGACCGCGCCTCCGTCCACGTGGAATAAGAAAACAAAAGTAAGTAGCATATGTGTTCTTCCAGACTATCCTCTACATATATGCTAAATTTCATCGAGATCCGTTTAGAAGTTTAGGCTACAAACTATAACAATTATCCATCCATGCATCTAAACTTTCGCATTATAATATTAGTATGAAGTATGAAACTGCATAAGAAATACTCTTAAAAGAACATTTTATTCAATTGTCTATATAATGTTAAATACGAGATAGCAACAATTTAAAGAAAATAACAATAACTATGCTATTACAGAAAGGTACTAAACCTTTAACGTGGAATGAAAGTTGATCAAAGATATTATAATTTTCTAATTATTAACTGCATAGCCCACAGCCTAATAGAACTAGATAATTCACTTCCGTTAAGATTATAAGTCAAGTACCAATCACAGTATAACATTGTATGGGTGCTTTTATCTTATATTACTTTGGACTTGCTAGTATATAAAGACGTCTTATTAACACGTTAAATGCCATAACTTACAAATTTCATTAACAAAACGAGTTCAAAAAAACGTACTGATTTTGTTTTTTTTTCATAGAGAATAAAAAAGTTTTTTTTAATAATAGAGGAAAGTCACTGCTTCAGTGAATTGTTTTTCACAGGTTTATCTGACCCAACGTGTGATCCGTTTCACACACATCGAAGTAAATAACGAGACATTTTTTGTCTTATTATTTCGGCTATCTCAGATCGAGATAAAGATTATTGAGGTTTATTAAGCAAGTTAAGAACTGTCCTACTTCAGGATGTAATATTTCTTTATATTGGGCATTGTGTGGATTCTCGAATTGAAGAATTTTTCACTAAAAGTCTTGGATTCCTTTTAAGCGGGAAATTTAGACTTGGATTTTTAATGACCTTGTGTTTATCTATACTTGTATCTAAGGATTCAATATAAGTGAATATTTTACTATTAAATCGTATTGCAGCGTGGGGAAAGTAAACAAGTTCGTGCGCATATTTCCAATGCGCGGATAATTGGAAAGTGGCTAATAACTGGCCCTCATTAAATTGCCTTAATTAAAATTATTGGCGGTAACATAAGCAAGGGTTATTGATTTTTATAAATGAAGCATTGTGCACCTCATTACTGATATGTACTGTCATTAACGAAATGTCCTCTAATTAGTATATGGTATTAATAAAAATCAATGAGTTAATTATTTTTTACATAATAAGTGTTTTCAGATACACTAGCAGGTAACAAAGTAAAGTTTAATTACAGAATTACAAAGAAGAGAACAACTTCACTAATTACATACGCATAAAGAGATACAAAAATATAGGTGTCTCTGTCATTCTCCTGGAAAACAACAAGTATAACAGTATATTCCCGTGCACACATCGGATGCGGATGTCTATGGGCTTTGTTGACTACCTCTGAGTTCCCGCCGCAATACAGTAAAAATGCAAACAGGAAATCGTTTTATATCCAGCAAGAATCGAATCTTAAACTATCAAATCATGAGTAAATTTTGAAGGCCGGCAACGCATATATGGTTCCTCTGATGTTACGGATGTACATTGGCGTCGTTGACCACCTCGGTGATCTCGCCGCTCGTTTTCCCCCTTTTATTATAAAAAAAAAGATTTATCACCAGCACTAAATTTGTTCGTCAATAAAATAGTAATTAAGCATTAATTTTTCAGTTTATTTAATGTAGTCCATAATACCAGTTTCCTTTCTCAATTCTCAATACGTCTACGAAACGAATGTTACAATCTTATCTCAATCAAGCTTATCAGATACGTATTTAGGCAGTTTTCACGCTATATAATATTTATGACACGCCAAAACTTATCTGTTGTACTCTGAAGTTGCTGCAACTTTCATTCACGTATAAGGTAAGGCCGGGTTGAATTTCAACACGGAATCCAAGCATCAGCTTAAAGTATAATGCTATCCAAACTTTATAGAGGCTCGTAATTTCGTATGAAATTGTTGTACACGACATAACTTTAGATATTGGCGGATGGTAAAGGGTACACGACGGAACCTCCATACGTGCCTTTCTCCACCTGCAGTTGGCCCATTTGACACCTACTTGAGATAACAGATATCATCACTAATCTTGTATTAGTTTACTGCAGCCCATAGGCCTTTTCTTATAACTACTACACTATGCGGTCCATCTTGCAATCTACTTGAAATTAATACGCCCTAAAGCGGATATAAAATATACTCGCAAATATTCCCGAGCGACTATAAAGTTTGAATCGTATTGTACTACAGCACTTCTTAATTGAGGCGAGGTAATTACGCAGATCCCAGATTGAGGAACTTGATATATTGCTATAAGGGACGGGTAATTTTGTATTGACAATACTTGATTGTCCTACTTCAGTTTCGTACGAGTTATATACAAAATGAAAACGAATTAAAATCAACAAAATGGCATTAACTTATTCAAATTTCATTCGAATAATATAAAAATCTTGTCTGTTATTATCAATATTAAACATTGTAATATCTAGAACGAATTTTGAGAATCTTTCATCTGATCTTATCTGTTAGAGAAGAATTATCACATCAATATTGTGCTTATAATGTCAAAATTATCTACAGTTCATTGAACCGAACACTTATTTCTTTCAGATTACCTAAATTGATATCATCTTTTATCTCAACAAAATCACTAAGTTTCATTGCACTCACACTATGCCAAACAATTATTACTAGAAACCGGGAAACATATCACAAATAAACGCTAAGTAACATTTTGTACAATAAAATAATACTTTATGACTTAGTAAACGTAGTCAAAACGTATGCGAATACATTTTATGGTCGCAATAAAATTAAACGGTATGAAAATGAATTTGGACAATAAATCCGCAATTAAGGTGTTAAGAGTAAAGGAGAATGTACGATACAAATGCGGTAGGTCTCATACAAAGGCCGCAAATATGCAAGGACGTCACGATATGAGAGACACGCGTAATTTAACAAATTTACTACGCATATGCTATCCTACAGTTATTTTAAAATTTATTGTTGGTTATAACTTATTTCAGTTATTGGTATCCATTTTATTGGATGTTTACACTAGGAATGGTAGTTACTTCATCTATATCTACTAATATTAAAAAGAAGAAAGATTTGTATTTTTGTATTTTTGTATGTTTTGAAATAACTCAAAAACCACTGCGCTAATTTTAAAAATTCTTGCACCGTTAGAAAGGTAATTTATCTCTGATTAACATAGGCTAAAATATTATAATTTCATTCGGGCGAAGTCGCGAGCAACAGCTAGTGCTAATATAAAGACATAAGATTCGTATTTGTATGTATTGAATTAACTCAAAAACTACAGGGCCGATTTTAAAAATTCTTCTACCGTTAGGAAGATAATTTATCAGTGAGTAACATAAGGTATAATTTTTTTTTAATTTTACGCAAAGTCGCAAGCAACAGCTAGTAATAAATTTTATCCATCTATAGTTACAAGATCTATAGATACAATCAAGATCTGTGGCAAAGATTAAAGAAGCAAATTAGGTAAAGAAACATAGATTATAAAATCATATCAGCTGCAGTATTTAAGCCATCTAGCACAGTTAAATGGAAGTATAAAAAATAGGCATTAAGTGGCCAGGCCTTTCATTTAGCACCTGAGAGCTTAAATAGTACTCGAGCGTTCCCCTCGCGGTCGCTTGTTGCATCCCTTTCAATATTAATCTAGACAAATTAATAGCCAATTACTGCGAAAGGCATTTATTAAGTTGTAAAAGGTTGAACACAATAATTTTTAATTGCGCATACAATTTTATAGTTTCAAAGATTTTACGACGACCGTTTAAATAAATATGGGTCAGGTAAGAATTATTCCATCAATGTAGATTTATATTTCAATACCGGCCACACTCAGGGTAATGCCACTTAGTGTTGATTTATTATTTTGAAAATACACTGATGTAGTCAAGTAAATTTCATTCAGTGTTTCTCAACTCTTGTTTTAATGTCTGCATAACAGTTAGGTTACAAATCACCAGTCTTAAAAGCATTTCCGTTGTCATAAACGGAGTACTGCAAAGCAACGCGTGCATTAACCGTGAGGTGCAAATTTAACAGAAAATTGATAATTACAATATATTAGTGTCACAGCGTTAGAAACGCTAAGTGCCCGTTCGCACTTCAGCACGCGAGAGTACCGTACGACCAACGTGTACTGTCGTGCATGTAAGTGTTAACGAGTGAATTTGACTCAATCCTGTAAATTATACATTTAAGATGTTTTGTTATCGCTCTTTACAATTATTGAGCGCTTTTAAGTCGCGTTAGATCTTATCTCAAGTACACGGAGTTTTTAAAGTATCCATTACATTTACGAAAGTATCATGGTATAAGTAAAATTCATACTAACTCCAAACTCTATCAGACTTTTTTTATGACATAAGGTGGCAAACGAGCAAGCGGACACCTGAAATCGCCAAAATGGCGAAGCGACCGTTGCCCATACCCATCTGCAATTGCAGATGCGTTGGCTACCCTTAATTGACGGAGGAGAAGACGCACATAAAGAGGACATTTCCCCTTCCTATGCGTCTCTCCTCTCTCTCTCGCTCTCCTCCACCGTAAAATCCACTTTTCCTTCCCATCTTTTCCTCTCAAGAAAAGGGTGGAAAGGGAAAGGGACTAAAATTAGATCTCCGGCACCACACTCATCAGACGAAACGCGGAATTGCTTCCACTTCACGCCTGTTTTCTGTGTGGTCGTGGAATCACACCGGGTGAGCCGGCCCATTCGTGCGAAGATGTTAAAGCGGGCTCTACCACTGTTAAAGGCTATATAAATAATACGTATCTGTATAGGAAAATTAAATCACATTATTACCAAAACCCATTGATGTGAATATCGAATTCAAATAAAGGGATAGCCGTCAGACCCGCAATGTAATTTGATTTATTTCAATTTACCCAAAGAAATATTTAATTAAAATGGAAAGCGGCAACAATAGGCCGAGTGAGAATTATCAATTTAGGCTCAAGGCACAGATGTGATCGAGTCCCGTTAATTGATCGCAATTTACGCTGTTCCCAGGAGACCGTTTAGCGCGCGAAAGGCGGCCATTTTGTTTTACTCCCTACGTTGAAAAAGAAGTGGATTCAAACATTTTTCCTACAGTTAGTGACACAATATAAGAAATATTACTAATTTAAGAAACTGTTATTTTAAGAAATATTTAAAAACAAGCTCACTAGGACTGCTATAAACTTAGTTTAAAAATGTATTCAATGTTTCTGTGACCGATTTGTAAACAATATATTCAGCAAGGTAACTTTGCACGAAACGTAATTTGGTAACTGTAGTTTTCTCGAACTGCAGATAAATTTATACTTTTCGAAATATAATGTTTAGAGGTCTAGAATTGATGGGTAACAAATACAGAAATTATTTCAAGTTTTTGTTCGGGTCTTGTATAAAAGTATGTTCACAAAATTGGCTCTGGACATTTGCGACGATGTGAAAATGATTTAGATGGTGGAAGAGGGGTTGGATTTCTGCGTCACATAAATTTTATCCATCGCCGATAAAGGAATCGTGAGTGAATCGCGTTTAGTATGGGCCAAACTTACAACAACGACTTAGATTCAAATAATCACAAGTTTATTATTTAATTTGCCGAAGGTTAATACCTTTGACTAAACTATCGCACAACTGTTTAGTCGCGCGATGATTCCTATGAGCGTATATGGTGCGCACACTTCTCGATTTTTAGTTGTGCAACTAAACAGTTGAATGGGCTACGAAACAATCGACAATCGCACAACGGTTGTACGATAGTTGTAGCGCCCGCTTTTATCATAAAAATGTTAGTGTTGAAAGTGAAATTTATTTATTGTAAAGTAAATTATGCACGTTACAATACCTTATTAATATTAGTAATTATTAAACGAACATTCACAATGAAATATTAAAAATCTATTCCATAACATTTAATGTTTTTAAACCAAGAATATAAGTATGAAAAACTCATTTAATCTGTACATAGTCGTCAGTCGTAAGCTAAGCACTAGTTCCTACGCTCGGGAAGTGCGAGTGTTTCCCTCTTCCAAACAAAAAACCTGGGATCTTTTGTGTGAAAGTAGAAAGGTAATATTTTCCCTTCACAGCAACATCAGGATAACAAGGAGGGAAGTGTTTTGTCTCGTTACATAGCGTTAAATATGCTTTAGTGTTACTTGTTTCAAAATACGTCATTATATTTGCTATTTTAATTCATGTAATAAAAATTAAGGCGTTAACACAAGAGCAATTGTATATAGTGCAGTTTTTTTACAGTTTCCCCACGTGTGTAACTAGCATTATCATATGAAATAAATGCGAAAACTTAGATGGATGGATTATGTTAGTTTGTAGCCTAAACTACAGAATAGATTTCGATGAAATTTGGTGTAGATGTAGAGGATAGTCTGGAAAAACATACTCACTTTTATTTTTTTTAATTCTACGCAGACGTAATCGCGGGCGAAAGCTAGTACAAGCAGACAAAATAGACTCAACAACAACTCAATAATAAACATTTATTCGATGATACCGTGTGTATAAAATAGGATTTCGAAGCGACTAATAAACGCAGCTAACTTGCTAACAATACCTTTTGTTTTGAGAGGGAGCCACTGTGCTCCATATTGAGATTTAATTGAGAACGGAACTGTGTCTCAAAACGAATTTCTACTTTCATACTTCATCACAGATAGTTTCAACTACGCTTTGAAATGAGTGGAATAAAGTGGAAGTGGCTGATTACCTTACCTTAAGATTTTGTTACTCCTATATTTGTTTTAGACTGTTTTGGCGTTAAAAATTTATAACAATCTTCTTCTTCCAATGCCTCTCCATTACTGGAGGTTGGCCGTCAGCTCAGCGAATCTCACCCTGTCCTGTGCCAAGCGAAAAAGTTGTTCGACGCTGGCGATACTTGTCCACTCCCGGATGTTTCTTAGCCATGATTTCCTTTTCCTTCCAACGCGTCTTCTGTCTGCAACTTTGCCCATCATAATGAGTTGGAGAAGCTCATATCTTTCATGTCGCATTATAACAATATTGAGGAATTTTTAATTTGTTGTTTTAACAATTAATTAGTGAAAACTATAATTAACTTTACTTGTTAATTTTGTGTGTAATAACGTCGTTATATGAAGGTAATTTAATATAACACTTTCCTAAGCAATAAAGCCAGTATTCCAAGCTGGTCCATTTCAATTATACTGTAGTACTGCTTTCCCGCTATCCGTCGAACTCACTTCAGATGAAACGCCCGTGAAATTGATTCGTGTACAAACAATCATTTCAGATTTTATGTTAATTTTGTATCTTCAATTCGTACTTAACATTAATTGAGATTCTAAAGTACTATTAAGAGGGTATTGAAAGTAACTGTTCAAGATTTCTCACGAATTAAAAAATCATCGGTTTTTAATCGTTTACAAGACCCATTTGATTCTTTGACTGGAGAAATCTTGCTTATTTTACGTAACATAGAGCCTAAACTATCGCACAACTGTTGTGCGATTGTCTTTTGTTTAGCAGCTAATTCAACTGTTTAGTTGCACAACTAAAAACTATAAAATAAAAACGGAAATTGGAATATCTTCGGCATATCTTGCGTGGACCGAAATACGAATTGTTACAGACTATCATTCAGGGTAAGATTCTAGGGAAAAGAAGACCAGGAAGGAGAAGAACATCGTGGCTTAAACATCTTCGCCAGTGGTACAATAAAAGTACGCGTATTATATTTAGAGCTGCTGTGTCCAAACTTCAAGTTGCTGTAATGATTGCCAATCTTCGTTAGGAGACGGCACCAAAACAAGAAGTTGCACAAATAAAACAGTAGTGTGCGCACCTCCATATAAAATCATAGGAATCAAAGCGAGACTAAACAGTTGTGCGATAGTTTAGTTCCAGGTGTGCGCACCCTTTTAATCAATTTTGTTTAGTAACTCTGGTAGCTATGCACAAAATTAACGCTAGTAAAGGTTAAGAATCGTAGAACGCCATTAAGTAATTATCTCGATGAAGTGTTAATTATCGATTCTGCGTGTTGTAATACTCTATGACTATTTATTGCATGTCATAAAAAAATCATCAATCGTTAATCATACTTGAGTACTATTGAGTTCAGGAAATACTTTTCAGATGTTATCGAATATTTTTTTTTCTAAAACATTTTAAGCGTGTCTAAGTTCCCCTTGTTTATTTTCTTAGTTATACACAGAAGCTAAATATCCTGTACTTGTAACTAATATTTGGGGGATTTCATTTTATTTTGTACACGTATTTTAGTAGTTGAAATTTATTCATAACTAAAACGTTACAAATATCTTTGCACCTTCGCTAAAATTAATGAGGTTGCCAGTAAAAAAAACTTGAATTTCGAGTGGCTGAATAAAAATTTATTGCAAATATCAAGTTTGTATAAGTCGAGTGAAACGGCAACGAAATTCAATATCTGAGACGAAATGTACGGAATTATTCCTTTCGAAGAGATTATGGAGGCGGAGGAAACGCTAAGTGCTAGAATTTCATCAGACCCAATCATTATTAAAGCCAATAATGCTATAACGCTCTTGATTAATTCTGCTTAAGCTTCCAATATTTAATATTAGCTGTAGAAAGAATGTTATAAAAAGAAACAATTATTTTGAAAGAACAAATTAAATTTCTCGAGCAAAAATCTGAAATACGAACAATAAAATGTTTGAAAGCAAACTTTTTTGTTAATAACGCGATCTCCGATATCGCAAAACTCTGAACATAATTGTTTGCACTGCCGAAACATAACGTAAAACATGTTTCTGTAACTAGCGAGCAAATTATTTTTCACTTCAATGCCGACAAAAAACTAGCGCCACACAAACACGCTTCGAAGGAGACGTTTAAAAGGGAGAAATAAATGACAATAAGAATCAACTACTTAGCAAAGGGAGGACTCAAAGGCCTGTCGAGTCGCTCCCTGCAATACATCACAACGCTCGCAGCGCCCTCTGCGGCAGGGGAAGTGTACACACGTCGCAAATTGTATTTGGAGTCCTCCTTCTCAAATAGACATATTTTTCACTTTCAAATTTTAGCAATCTGACAAGTACAAGATCAAACAAATTTGATATTATAGTAGCTTTCGCTCGCGACATCTTTCGTACATGTTCTTCCAGACTATGTAGATAATAACAACAATCCAATTATAAAAGCTTTCGCATTTTTAATATTAGTATGAAGCATGAAATATTATTTACTATACCTTGATTTTATGATATAACTAACAAGCGTCTTCATTAGCTGTTAAGATGACTAATATATCAACATCAACAACTATGTCCAAAGATTATATTACTGCGTCGCAGACTAGATCTTTATAGGTATTAAATAGCGTATTACATTCTACTATCTAGCCTTCATCATTCATTATATCTTCTTTTTTTGATCTATTTATTATTTATGCGTTGTAAAAGTAACATCGTTTGTTATAAATTGCACTGTATCTAACCACTTCAATGCCAAATGTATCTCTATCCAATTGTGGTGTCTCCGAATTCAGCACTTACGTACCGACAGATGTAACTAACGAGGCGACACGTGAACTCTTCAGACGCATGAAATGAGCGCACTTCATCCCCTACGACCAACGCCCCGGGAATAGGGTTGCCAAATTTTAAACTTTGATTAGAAATCTTCGGGTTTGTAAAGCAGGCTTCACACAGAAACCGATCGCAGTTTTTTTTTTCGCATGATATTATAAATGGATGTCGTATTTTGGATAGTCTGTGATACTCTACCAAAGAGTCCTATAGTATCCAAGTAGTGCTGCACTATCTAGTACTAATCAGTTTTAGTTGTCTGGTCGCCTTTTTATACTTTTCGGGTATATTTACTGTGAGTTGGCAGCCCTGGCTCGTGCAGGTGCTTATCATTTTTCTTCTCCGACAGATTCGAATGGAACATATTTAGTACAGATGTCGTCCGCGACGGTACGGGGACGTTCTAATGCAACGTTTTTAGACGTACCTTGAGTGAGTTGACATAGTTATGATTGATACATCATCATTTAAATTCTACGTAGAAAAAGATGGTTCTCTTTTATTTCTGCGATTTTTCACTTATTTTAAAAAGTATATTGTTGTGGTAGTATCCATTATTCAATGATATCAAATTGGAACGTCCCTTGCATTTATTTTCACAAGAATTCTGGTTCCAATTTCAAATTTGAATTCAACCAGATGCTTTTCTATGACATATTTCTTTGGAACATTAAAGTAAATTAGTACAGAAAGCTGCGGTCGTGTGTAACAATTGAGTAAATCCAAGAGGGCTAGAGTCATTCATTAGCATAATAAATAGCCAGCAGTGCTGCGTCTCGAGTGAAGCAGCAATGTCTACTGAACGTTCATACAATATGTTAATTTACATTCAACAAATTTCATGCTGGTGAACACGGTGGTTCTATTTCATTAATTACATCTGCGAGTGGTATTCGTTTAGAGCGCGCAGACGTTTGACTAAACTATCGCACAACTGTTTAGTCGCGATTTAATTCCTATAGGTGCGTACACTACTCGAATTTTAGTTGTTCAACTAAACAGTTGAATTGGCCGCGAAACAATCGACAGTCGCATAACAGTTGTGCCATAGTTTAGTCAAAGGTGTTAAATCTTTTATCGTAATTTATGATCTAAATTGGCATTAAGTATAATTTATGTTTAAACTAGCAAAGAGCATCTACGTAACATAGACCTGGTCCCTTTACTGAGGTTATCAAACTTTTATCACAGCACGCACAAACACCCAGCTTGTCTAACCACTCCACCTTATCAGCACACTGACGAGTGCAACGCTAAACGTGTATACTTTACAACAATTAACGACATTAGAAAACCAAAACCAAAGCCTATGTGGAGATACGCAAATTACTGGATTTTTAGTTATGCAACCAAACAGTTGAATGGGCTGTGAAACAATGGACAATCGCACAACTGTTGTGCGATAGTTTAGCTCGCTCTTAACATTCTGGAATACAATTAGTTGTGAAAATCTATACAATTATTATACAAATAATTCCTGGTTTACATAATGCCCGTCAAAATCAGCGCTGGTATATATCGAGCTTAATGTAATCTCTAAGTGCCAGTGAGTTGTCCATCTCTATAAACGTAAAGGAATAAAATGAGCCAGTTGCTAATTACTTACAGAAAAAAACGTTTGATATGAGACATATATTTTCACGATATAAATATCAAAATTTTTACCGTTTAATAAATTATTTTTCACATAACATTGTTTGTATACAGGAATAAAGTAGGGACGATGCCGCGGCATGCACGCCATATCTGACACTTATGACAAGTGACAGCTGTCAGATTTCCCGCGTAACGCAAACAAGAACGTCGAACATCTTTATCGAATCCGTTATGGACTATACTGTTATAATAATAATTTATTACGCCTCATTTACGTGGTAATAAAAAAATATTCAATATAACTTTTTGTTGTCCTTAAATTGCAGTGTTAATTAAGTGTTTTGTTTATAGTTGGGTTTCGAAAAGCTGTAAATTCGAAAACAATTTTAGGTGTCAATCTTGTTCAGTTTTAACACCAACGTAAAATGAAATATTTATTTCGCTAGAGTACATTTAAAAATATTTAATGACTTTCTCTTTTTTTTTTTCAAAATATCTCCGGTTGGTTAACTACACGAGGTCAAATTGAAAGTAGTTTTGGATTTTCACAAATATTACAAAACGTATTTTGTAATGTTCACAATGATCAAAAACAGATTAAAACATTTAATGGAAAATTATGGTTATTTAGTACTAAAGAATTTAAAACTTAACAGGATTACTTGTGGCCGGTAACTTTAAACCATTCGTAATTCTGTTTGGTTCGATAACTTCTTGAATTACGTTTCCGAACGACATAACTTGATTTGTACTGCCTTGAAACTTAATTCAACTTCTCACTATTGAAGCAATACGTAATGTTACTTCTTACTAATATTATAAATGCGAAAGTTTAGATAAATAGATGGATGGATGGATGTTTGTAGTCTAAACAGCTGAACGGATCTCGATGAATATTGGCATAGTTGTAGAGGATAGTCTGGAAGAAGACATAGGGTACTCATTTTTGTTTTCATAATTCTAAGCACGGAGTAGTGGGCGAAAGCTAGTGATAAAATAAATTTGAAACATCAAAAAGCTTTAGATGAAGGACAATTTAAAGTATATAATACAAGTAACATTTCCATTACAAACTTCTACAGAATGTAATAATAATTTATCGCTCTTGAGTGTCAACAGGCCATAATGTCTTTTGGCATAAATGTGTTCTGTTGTTTATGGCCCCTTGTTTATGGTCTTATTTAAGACACAAGTTAAGTAGCAATTGTGGCTGTGCGGATGGCATCAAACGCAAACTGAATACTTTATAAGCTAAATTATACCAAATAAAATTAACAAACGACATATTGCGCAATAAATTATAATTTATCTACAAAATGAATAACATTAACATAAATTTATTCATTTGTACAGAAACTTTTATATTTGAGTTTTCATTAACAATGCTCCCTATTTACATTTAAAAAACACTTTTAGGTTTTTACATCCGCAATAAATGTATACCTAATAAATAATGGACAAATACGCCATAAATAAATATCAAATCTTAGAAAAAATAACAAAAATTGTACCCAAATCTTAAAACAAATAAAAGGTAAAAAGGTTACCCTAAGTAATTAATTACTAAGGAATTCTATAACAAAAAGAAAATGTGAGAGGGTCTTAATCACTACGATGACGAAGGTGACATCAAAGAAAAAAAAGGTGCCTTCAGGCAGCGTAAATCAAACCGTATAAAAGTGAAACTATCGGCGGGAATAAGGGTGCGTGTACATTGAAATCAACTACACATTTCGGAAAACTAACACCACCAGCTCACTATATGTCCCCACCGAGGGGCTCGGAGCTTACCCGAAATACCCGGTGATTAGGCCATAGTCAACCACGCTGGCCCAGTCGGAAAAACTAACACACATATTAAAAAACTACACTATATACATGTAAATTTTCCATTGAGTAATATAAATACGGCTCACTTGTGACCACGGAAATATCGATTTTTATTAACTAACTATCTCTTGCCCGCGACTTCGTCCACGTAAATATAAAAATTAGCCTATAATATGCCCGTCTATGTCAGCTACCCTTCAGTGCAAATCCGATCGGATTCGGCTCGGCCGTTCTTGAGTTTACCGGGAACAAATGCGGCTTGCAGACAGACAGACAAAATTTTTAAATGCGATTTTTGTTACAGCAACGCAAATACATTGTATTACATGTTTAGATAGATAGATAAGTATCTAAGTTCAACTTTACTAGTAAAAAGCATTACTTTCTAACTCTATCTTAAACCAATAACCATAAATAGAATTATCCCAGTACCATTAGACGAAAACTAGTGTGTACTTAGCCTTACAAGGAGTCGGGTGCAACAGTCGTGAAGTGGCTCGTATATCATAGTAAAGGGGGAGATCTGCGGCCAGCGTCACGGCGTACTATCGTCGTATGAGTGGAATGGATAACATTCACTTCTGAACGAAGATTTTTCTAACAGGAACTAGTTTATTAACTCGTTCAGTGAACGAAACTTACCGGAGAATGAACGATAAAGATTGTAAGATGCCTTACTTTATTTTATAACTTTCAACTAACTTTGGGAGCTATACTCGTATAGTTTAAAAGAAGTTAGCTGTTAAGAAAATATATTTAGGTACCAGCTGTTCCCGTGCGGCTTCATCCGCATGAAATTATGAAAATTTTATTTTATTGTTTACATTTATCAAATTCTCAGTTGCAAATGTCAAAATACCAATGACCTTACTATGGCAATCTTGCTTCTTGATGTTGGCAGCTCGTATCGTATGGTCTCTTTCCCACATTAGGGTTTTTATCAAAATATTTACCCCCTAAGTTTAAAGGCGTGAAAATATATATCCTAAAGCCTGACGTAAGTGTAGGGCTTAATATTAAAAAAAGAATTATTCAAAAATATGCTGTAATTGCTGAGATCTTAGGCATCAAAGAAATGTGTGTTTACGCTTTATCATAATAAGTATAGATTATCTGCCTCTCAATATCATTTAATGTTACTTAAGCAGTACATTAGTTGTCATTTCTCTGACTATATCGACACTAAGGGAAGTCTGTTGAGTTCATTAGACAATTCGAGTAGCATGTACTTACTTTTCGTTAACATTTCCATTGCATTGAAATTACAACCACACAGTAGTATGTTTTAGTAATAAATCATTTGTTTACAACAAACATTATAGAGCCTTTCAAGAAACTATGTCTAAATTCGCTTGTTCATGTGAAATTCCGGGATCACACTGAATGCTCTGTTTGTTACCGCAACGCTTTGGTAAGGTCCGACTCTAAAGTCCTACACACACCGAGAATTCCCGAGAAGAATTTCAGTCGAAAAAACACAAACATTAACCATATAAAATCATTTATTAAAACTAAGAAAACATTTTCTTCTTTATCTTCTAGTTTTATAGACAACTAGCTGTTGCTCGCGACTTAGGCCTCCGGCACCACACTCTTCAGACGAATCGCGGAATTGATTCCACTTCACGCCTGTTTTCTGTGTGGTCGTGGTATTACACCGGGCGAGCCGGCCCATCGTGCGAAGATGTTAAAGCGGGCTCTACCACTGTATAAAACAGTTTATAAGCTTGAAAGAGGTCACACCGACATATCTTAAAATATGCTTTAAAATAAGTTAGCACTATATAGAAACTAGAACAGCACTAGTTAAGATTCTAAACTATGTAGGTATCATTTGAATAAATAGCCTCGTCTATAGACGTCAAAACCGCTGAGTGGTCGCTTTCATACAGAAATGTCACAACAATGCTTCAATAGGAACAAGACAATGGTGCTTCGAGTTATCTAGTGTTTTAAACAGATATAGTGTAGACACTAGGTGTGACTGACAACCATAGAAATATACGTGGATTGAAATGTAAGTACTTTGCTACAAAACCGACTTCCAAACAAAATACACGAAAAACAAAACAAAATGCACTAAAAACAAAACAAAATACACCAAAAACAAAATATTCTCAA
>NW_013527137.1:1292407-1307655 GCF_000836215.1 Papilio polytes
AAAAAAAAAAAAAAAAAAAAAAAAAAAAAAAAAAAAAAAAAATATACCGTCGAATTGAATACCTCCTTCTTTTGGGAAGTCGGTCAAAAATTCAAAAGAAGGATAAAAAAATACTTGTCAGAAAAAGGTAACCTCTGTAGACAAAGATAATTAAATAATATAGACGAATCATAGCGAAATTATTTCACCGATACTTTCTCTGAAAGGTACTATATCAATTGTCAAGTTTAGTGCCACCTTATACCTTGTATTGACATGTATATTTGAATATATCACAAAATCATAATAACCTCCATGTTTTGTTACAAAAACAGTGTTACATAATGAAATATAAACATTTTAATACTATTATAGTAGTTTTGAGGATTCAGCAATAGATGGCGTTAGTCAATATTTAAAGTGTAATGTCAACTATGTCTACTCTATACATTTTTTGAATCACTTTGGTTAAAGCGTTCAATTTATTCTTAACCCAGTTGTAGTTAGGAATGTTAATACGAATGTTATAATACATGTCAATGGCATGCAATTGATCAGATTGGCATTAACAGGAACAGGTTTCTAAGCTATTCGCGGCACTGTGTTAACACGTAAGCAAATGAGATCGCTTTTTCACCCTTATACAGGTAGCCGAGATTATTCTGGTCTATCGTTTCTCTTTCACAGCACAGGGTTGGTAAATTATAGTATTTTTAAACAATTACGATTATTAAATTATTAATAAACTAAGTAATTATTAAAATGAGCTGTTACTGAAATCTGTTGCATTTAAGTAGTTTTCCTTCGTCTACTCCAAGAATCTTCTTTAGTCATTAATGACTTAGTGCGGCAGTTGTCTATCTCTATGGATGAAAATGACGTCTATACAATAACAATCAAGTATCATATTAATTCTCAATTATTTCCATATTAAATATAGAGTTTTATACATTACAAATATCTTAAATGATTTGTCGTGCCAACCCTAGCACAGAAACCAGTGTAAACTCACTAAACTAGTTTTCAACGTCGATTTTCTTAACGTTTCCCCGGCCTTGTATGATACGAAAATAGGGTTGTATTATTCTAATGGCTACTGTCCGTTACTAGGCTTTCATAAGCCGATTATACTTGGCATGTCGTTAGCAACAAAATACACTTCGACAGGGCTCTATTGATGCTGGAATGATTTGTTGACGGCCGATGGATTCCTGTGTCCAAGTGTTATCGATAACTTTCTATTCGCAATGTCATTGGAATTAATTAAAGCACTAAATACAGTTGGCAAGACTTATTAACATACGTATTGGACTTATAGAAGCTGTTAAATTGACAATTATGAAACAAAACTAATTGAAAATTGTGTGACAACTTTTAACTTTTTTAACTGTATTAACGTAACAAATGTCTTGGAACATGTTGTCTCTATCTTTTCAAAGAGAGCAAAAGAGATGACAATAATTCTAACAAAAAAATGGAATCCACAGCATAATGCTGCCGACCCTACGGGAGCAGGATAAGGAAGATGATGATGAGTATAATGCAGGGGTGGTAAACCTTTTTTTAAGGAAGTATGAACCTCTTCAAATTGTGTCTCTGCATTTTTCTGCAATAAAATGCATAATGCGTAGCGTATAGCCCACTTCGGGTTTGCCATTCATATAAAACCTACATACTATTATATTGTTCGCAGTGCATAAAAAATTTTAAAATAAGTGCCTTGTTCAAAACTTCGCATACCAATAATGATACGCGTGCCAGTGGTTCGACACCCTTGGTTCAAAGCCGTCTTCTGTAGTTTATTGACGAAATCTCCGCCATTTAATCAATAACAAACATAACTGTACCAAAGTTCACTCGTGGTTTACAGTATCGCATTATTTCAAAGTAACAATAGCGCTGCAATGACAACTTGACGCAATTATCTGATTTAATATATACGCGGCAACAATTGATTCTGTTTGCAAATAAATTTAACGAGTGACCAGTCGTAATACCACGATAAATTTACATAAACATCACTTTTATTTGTACAGAACTAGCTGTTGCGCGCGACTTCGCCCACGTGAAATTAAAAATTAGTCTAAGTTACTCACAGATAAATTACCTTTCTGACGGCGAAAGAATTTTTAAAATCGGCCCAGTAGTTTTTGAGTTATTTCAATACATGCAAAAATACAAATCTTTCCTCTTTATAATATTAGTATAGATTAATTATGTATTAGTAATTAATTTTAAAATTAAAGCGTCGGTGGCTCAGTGGTTTGAACACTTGACTTGTAATTTACAGGTCTTGGGTTCGAATCACGCCGTGTACCAATGTGATTTTCGATTTTTCGAATTTTCATTTGTACATAATTTACCCGACGTTCTTACGGTGAAGAAAAACATCGTGATGCAACCTGCACATATCGGCGAAGAAATTCAAAAATATGTGTGAAGTCAACCAACCCGCACTTGGCCAGCGTGGTTGACTATGGCCTAGTCACCCATTATTAGGGTAGGCTCCGAGCCCCTCGGTGGGGACGTATAGTGAGCTGGTGATGCATGATGCAATTAATTTTAGTGTTAACAACGTACTTTTAATACTGTAATTAGTCAAAATTCCTAAGAAACGTAAGTATAAGAGCGGGTGCAAAACAAGCGATTGTCGATTGTTTCGCGGCCAATTCAACTGTTTAGTTGCACAACTGAAAATCGAGTAGTATGCGCACCTATAAGCTTAAAGGAATTAAATTGCGACTACACCGTTGAGCGATAAATAAGTTGCAGGTGTCCGCATGCTTTAAAGATTAGGTATGCTTTAATGCATGCCCGCTCTAAAATCTTCGCACGAATGGACCGGCTCGCCCGGTGCAATACCACGACCACACAGAAGACTGGCGTGAAGTGGAAACAATTCCGCGTTTCGTCTGATGAGTGTGGTGCCGGTGGCCTAATTTTAGTCCCTTTCTCTTTCCATCCTTTTCTTAAGAGGAAAGGATGGGAAGGAAAAGTGGATTTTACGATGGAGGAGACGCATAGGAAGGGGACATGTCCTCTTTATGTGCGTCTCCTCCTCCGTCAATTAAGTGTATTCAACGCATCTGCAATTGCGGATGTTTATGGGCTGCGGTCGCTCTCCATTTCGGTGGATTCAGGTGGCCGCTTGCTCGTTTGCCAACTCATATTATAAAAAAAGGTACTCTAAGGTGCCTCTACACCTACAATTACATTCACATATTATGGCTAAATGATACCAATTTCGTTTTTTAATAGGATAAGAGAATGACTTTATTTATGTAATGACCAATAACTGACGCAATGTAGATATCTAGTTGTACGCAGTTTTGTCGAATCAAAACCGATTCTAATAAAAACAATTTATGATGGAGCGTTAAAAAACGTGCAATTGTAAAGTCGAAGGTTAATTGGTACCGGTAACGTACAAATAGACGATGACATAACTTGCTTCAGTAAACTTTTAAAAGGCATTGTATTTATCACTAGCTGTTGCTCGCGACTTCGTCCCCGTAAAAAAAAAAAACAAAACGAAAAATATAATAAAAAAAAGTGTCCTATGTTACTCACATATAAATTACCTTTGTAACTGTGATAGAATTTTTAAAAACAGCTCAGTAGTTTTTGAGTTATTTCAATACATAAAAAATCTAAAAATACAAATGTTTCCTCTTTATATTAGTATAGAAGTACAGATATAGATATGTTATGCAATATAAACATGGTCAACAGGCGAGTTCACTTTTCTGAGCAAAAAAAATTCCCAAACCTATTTCTCCAATATTTCAAAAGGGTTGGATAATCTGTATACTGCATTTATGGTACGGGGGCGGGTCGCCAGTACATAAATTAGTGTAGGCGATTAAATCTGTCGATGTTAGGGGCTGGATCTGAAGTGAATTAATGAGTGCACATTCGAAAATGTAGATGGCGTTCAAGTACCACTATAGACCTATTCGTGACATTTTAGACTTCTTGAATACTATGGGCGTAAGTAATGTAAATGTAAAGTAATTTCAATAGCATTGAAATAAAAAGAAAACCACAAAGATTATAAAAAAAACGTTCCGGATAACGTAAAAAATTGTAAAACCATTATTTAAAAGTTAACCAAGAGAAATTCTTTCCAAAAACCAAGGCTACATTATTTTTTTTATTTCACGTATTATCTAAGTATTATAGTTAGATTACCATAAAAACCGTTTTGTCTAGAACCGTCAATAAAAGTAAATTTTTATAAACAATAAGGAATTATTCCACCATTTATGGCAGTAAAATAAAGCAGAAAGGAGACGCACTTCCATACCACTTCAATACGTTGAATAGTGCGACCATTACCACGCGATTCCTGACGTAATAAATCACTTTTATCGACCCTCTCACTCTCGCAAATATATTGCGATAGTGATGTACCTAGGCGTATCGATATCTTTAATTCAATTACGATATCGACAATCAATGTTATGTGACATTCTTGATAATTTATACTTGTATTATAAAGATTTAAGATTTGTATTTTTTTTTTAATTAGTTCACCGCTAAAAAGATAATTTATCTGTGAGTAACATAATAACAATTTAACGCGGACGAAGTGCGAGCAACAGCTCGTATAATAATAAACTGCTTGACTAGCTATTGCACGCGATTTCGTCCGTGCGGAATTAAAAAAACAATGTAATTGAAGTCTGTGTTTTTCACTACTATGTTCTACATGTTTGGACATTGCTGCTAGATCCGTCTCCGGTGGAGATATGTAATCAAAACATCCATCTCTACTTACGCATTTATAATATTAGTATGGTTAATAAATTTAGATTTTTACTGAGGAATATAATTAGTATAAATATGTAGCTCCTTAATATAAATTAAAGAAGACTAACCACTATTAACAACTATGTTAATAAATGCAAAGCATTAGCAATTCATTTGTGCTATGGAAATTAAAACTATTTCTGTATGTAACATAACCTCATGAATAACAAACACATCTATAAAATTAAAATAATTAAAGGCTTTAAATTTGATTCTTAAACAAAGTAATTTTACAATATGTGCAATACTTTTAACTTTGGTAGATAGATAAAGTTATAAAACAGGCACAAAGTAACGCAATTTTAATTAAATTTACTAGTTTCACTTATCCTCTACTTTTTTTGCACAATAAAATAGATATTTTAAATAAAAAAATAAAAAAAACGACTTCTAAACAAAATACACTTAAAACAAAACATTCACAAAAAAATACACTAAAAACGTAGTAGTAACTTTCAAAATATGTACAGCAGGGGCGGAGATACGCAGAAAAAAATACACAGACCTATTGAGAACCTATCTTTTAAAGTCGGTCAAAAATCAGTTCATCTCTTGAATAAGTATCGTATCGTGTACCAGATCGTAAATCGGTTACCCAGCTCAGTAGCTCAGTAGCTATCAACACAACTTTCCTATAATCTAATTTCACAGCATTGTACGCTGTCAGTTAATCTGTATTTATAGTTTAACTGTTAAATGTCCTTGTAAATGGAACAACGCACATCAGTTAAACGGCACATTAACAGCCCAATTAACTAAATAATGGCTGACAATACCATAAATTAAGTCTTAGAACTAATACGCTTACTCGGGGATCTAATTAACTTTACTAGTATAGCGTATAGATATCACAACATACAAATACACGTATATTAAATATGTTTGCGATAGAAATACTTATTTATACATAAGTTTTCGTAAATTATATGTGACGGCCGAATCCAATAATCGATCCTTAGATATATACAAATACCATTTAAAACTTAAAACACTTTGCTAAAAATAGATCGATCTTTTAAACCATCGGGTTTATCGATTATTATTGCGATCCTTAGATCGTTTATACTTGAAGAAAATGTAAATTAAAAATATCCTAAAGATTTAAAAATGGCTTGAATCATCAAGTGAATCTTTTTAAACGAAATAATAGACTTAAGATTGTCTAACTACTTTTTAAGACATTTAAATTTGATGTAAAGTTATCCCTAATTCCATATTTTATTAAAATCAGATGGAATTACAAATAATGCGGAACCACATATTACGTACAATGGAGTGTACACTTGAACTTGTTAACAATAACTACAAAGTTCACTTGCTACAAAGTTGGTACACAATCGATCGTTAAGATGCAAACACGATCGTGTATCGATGTCTCGGATGCACCATCAATCGAGTCGCATCACTCAAGTCTCATGACACTCAATTGCGAAGTCTAAACGCGTTCAATTGTACATCGATACTGCGTTGATTGATAACAAATCGATATGTTATTTGTCACGTGTTACAACGCCATTTACAATTATATGTTTTTAACGTTCTTGTTAAGAAACACATCACAAACTTGCGAATAAAAATGAAAATACATTAATTAAAGATAGAATAATCTTCCTACTGGAAGACTTTAAGACTTACTTATGCCCCGTTTCCCAGCAACCATTCGTTAGTGTTGTTGGTTCGATAACTTTTTGAAATGTGTTCCCGAAATACATATCTTGAGTTTTACTCTTTTAAAACTTAGTTAAATCTAACACTAATGAATCACTCGGTATGACAAAATAAATGAAAACCTAGCATAAGTAAGACGAACTGTGAACAAAATAGTTTTAACTTTAAAATAACAAGAATAAAGAAATGTGATAAATCGAAAAATCAATCACAGTGTCAACATAGTTCAAGTAGTAATGTTAGCGCTAAGGGTCCGTCAAAGACAATGAGATTTCCTTCACAATAAGCATAGGCTTTAACTCAGATATAATAGCAAGAGTTAAGCGTGACCTACAATGTAAATTGTCTGTTCGCATTGATGTTATGCGATACGATGCTTATAAGGAGAGATATTCAATTTTATGTGTCCAGTTCGAGCGACCTGCCTTCCAGTTAGAGGTACAATGCCTCTTTAAGGGCAATAAAATATATGATATGAGGAACTAAAGCCAATACATTTGAATATATCGCTTTTGTACCTTGTTAACGTGCAGAGAAATCTATGTCACACTATAACAATACTGTAGCATTGATAAACATGATTATAGTGTTTTAACAGCACATTGAAAACTTATTATTACTTTATTAATTTAAAATATAACTTAATACAAGTTACGGATTAATTACTTGGTCTCTCACGATGTTTGAAACTGGAGATTTCACCGTGGTAACAAAGAAATTATCATCGCACTAGCTGTTCCCATTCGACTTCATCCGCATAAAATTATTAAAATTTCATTTCATTGTTTACATTAGCCAAATAATCAATTGCAAATTTCAAAATGACATGACATGATGTCAAACCATGGCAACCTTGATTCTTTGATGTTGGCAGCAACTTATAGTTTCTTTCCCGCATTAGGGTTTTCAAATATTTACCCCTAATGCAAAATATATAGCCTAAAGCGTAATGGAAGTGTAGAGCTTTTCATTAAAGGAAGAGTTATACAAAAATATGCTGTAATTGCTGACATCTTAGGCAACAAAGAAATGTGTGTTTACGCTTTATTATAATAGTATAGATTGACAACAAATCTATGTACGCATTTAGCCCAAAGCTGACAATAAAATGTAATAGATAATATTTTCTAATAATGTAACATTAAATTCAGGTACAGAAAATGTTCTCTACAAACTACAAAGATTATTTTTTTTGTCTATATACTTGACTTGTCTCGTTACACAAAAAAGAAAAAATCTCTCGTTTAAATACATTCACTTTTACAATATTTTCAATTTTTGCTGAATCTATCTTGATTATTAAGTAAAATTTATCGTAAGATTGTAATTTGTAAAGATAAATCTTTTGGCATGAAACGCGGAATGTTGGTATAATAAGAAAATTCCAAGCCAATAGAAAATATCTTCAATGTATAAAATGCTGACAATTTCAAACCGAAACAACAAAGGAACGACTGAGTGGACGAGATAAACTACAAATTCGCTGACAACTAGGCTTTAGAATTTGTTCGGTTTGTAGAATATTTTGAATAGGTTAGTTTGTATTTTTATTCTTTGTTGTCGGTTTTTTTTATCGAAATTTGAATGACTAATAAATAACCCATAACGAATACATATGTCTACAATATTTTCACAACTTGATTAGTAGCTTTCGCGCACGACTCTGTTCGCGTGAAATTAAAGAAAAAACAAAACAAAAGAAGGTCTAGGTGTTCTATTACATCGAGATCCATGCACCAGTTTAGGCTACAAACACTAACATCTATATTAACGTAGGTGCCTTCAAGAACAGGGTGAATCGGGACTTATTGAGGTAGCGCGCTCTATCCTTCGGCCGCGTCTTCACTTAGGTTAGGTGGAGTTATGGTAAAGCGCTGGTTTATGTTAAAAAAAAAATAACTTTCGCATTTACAATATTTATAAGATTTTACAAATATCTAGGACAATTTTCCCACTATAATATTATTTAGAATTATAGTCATAATGCTCAATAGAGTCCAGAATTCCGTCTCTTACAGATATTGTTTTAATTTATCTTAAGAAATAGTATCAAATCTTATTACATTTATCTATAAATATATTGTTGGCGGAAGCCTCAAGCCACAGGCCGCAGTAATCTGAACGGATACCGTTTTTGGTAAGACCACATTGCAATCCCGCATACTGCATGCCAGTGTGGAGATGACTTTATTACGGATACCGGTAGAATGCATTTTTTGCGGACAGATAACAATTTATCGGTTAATAACCGAGGTAATGAAAAAGAAACCCAACAACCAAAGAGTTAAAATTTTTTCATAAGCATTTTATACTGTGTTGAACGATTGAATGGAGACACATTGTTGCTATCTCTTTTTATTACAAAAGAATGAGTGAGATGACATGTTAAAACATACATAAACATGTTTAGAAACTCACAGTTAGATATGAACATTTACAAACATAAAAGCAAGTCATCGTTCACTATAGTACGTGAGCTTTGAATATTTTCTTACAATACATACGAAAGTTTTTAAAAACCTAGGAGAAGATTTGTATTTTTGTATGAATTGAAATTACTCAAAAACTACTAGGCCTTAAAAATTCTTTCACATAGGCTATATTTTTTCACGCGGGCGAAGTCGCGAGCCACAGCTATTCATTCAATAATTCAGATTATTAAATAATAAACAATCTAAATTAAGGCGTTAATAAAAACCGAATAGTAATAAAAATCATTCACTTACTTATAAAGCGATCGAAAAACCGAATACGTCGAGACGGTGCTTACCTGAAAACAAACGGCACATTAAGTTAAACACAAAATATATTTACTTCACGCTGTGTTTCGGCCTCAAAAGCTGACGGAATCTTTTGCGATCAACAAAAAAATGACTTGAAACTAATGATCATATGTATTTTAGCCTTATACAATATACCGTAAAATATTTAACTAAAAGAACCGACAATTTTATAAAAGTTAATTTTAATTTCATTGTTGAAAAATATGAAGTCAATTATTGCATATTATATTCAATATTTCTTTTAACAATCCGCCAGGGCTCTCTCCCTTGCCCTGGATTGCCGACTATCGATACGTGATGTACGCAAGATGGTCACAAGGTAAGCGGACGGAACGGAAACGGACTGTGATGGAAACCGTTCTGACGTCAATTATCAGTTGATGTTCCTCGAGATACCTCATGAGTTGGCCATTGATAGTATTATGTAATAGCTGTTCCCGTGCGACTTCATCCGCATAAAACTGTGAAAATTTAATTTCTTTGCTAACATGTGTCAAATTATCAATTGCAAATGTCAAAATGACATGACGATGACAAACCATGGCAACCTTACTTCCTAGGTGTTGGCAGCAACTAATAGTCTCTTTCCCACATTAGGGTTTTTATTCAAAACATTTACCCCCTAAGTTTAATAGCGTGAAAATATATAGACTAAAGCGTGACGTAAGTGTAGGGCTTTTTATTAAAAAAATATTCAAAAATATGCTGTAATTGCTGACATCTTAGGCAACAACGAAGTGTGTGTTTACGCTTTATAATAAAAGTATAGATAGAAGTCATCACTTCCAAATATCAAGACAACTTCCCTTAATATGGAATCTGAACACGCAGTTACATAATTCTCACTATGGGAGATTCTGTCTCATTTAAAGCGGGCACACACCTTTGACTAAACTATCGCAAACTGTTGTGCGATTGTCGATTGTTTCGCAGTCAATTCAACTGTTTGTTTGCACAACTAAAAATCGAGTAGTGTGCACACCATATAAGCTCGTAAGAATCAACGCGAGACTGCACAGTGCGATAGTTTAATTAAAAGTACGCACACTCTTAGTGTACTAGGAGAAATATAGATTTCTCCCCTGAGAAATATAGATTTTTCTTCCCTTAGTATAGACTAAGGAATACTTTACAAGACTCAATGTAGCAGAGAATATACTGCAAATTGAGACTTGAAATGTAAAAAGAATCGTCCACTTGAATACACGATGTACTCTCAAATTTACCGCAAAAGAATTTTGTGATACGACAAATGATACTGCCATAACCACACCTGAGGCTCGAGAAAGTTATCTCAGTAAATAAATTGAAAATATAAGTGGATGCTGTAAAAATTATAAAACGTAAGATAAATCTTTTATGATATCACGAAGTTTATTCGTATAAGACATGATGAATAAGTAACGTTACTCACAGTCTTACTGGTCCTTAAGTGGTCTCCGTTACTCACTAACATCTGAATACTGTAATTACTAGCGGGTGCACATCTTTGACTAAACTTTCGGACAACTGTTATGCGATTATTGTTTCGCAGCTAATTCAACTGTTTATTTAAATAACTAAAAAATCGGTCCACTAGCGGCGGAGTTATGCCGTAAAACACTTAAAAAAAAACATACAGAGGAATTGAGTACCTCCTTCATTTGGGAAGTCGGTCAAAAAGTAGTGTGCGCACCTCCTTATGAACTTATACGAATCAAAGCAAGACTAAACAGTTGTGGGAGAGTTTAGTATCAGGTGTGCGCACGCTTTAACAAATTAAGAATATGAGGACAAATAAAATGAGCATTTAGTTGATTTGAATATTCGCACAACATTTCCATTCCATTTTCTTGTGGAAGATCAGAGCTGGGTACTTCAATCAGCATTCAGCATTTATAGCTGAGCGAAGACCCAATCCGCTCAGGATTGCAATACGCATTTTAAATACTTCGTTTGTCCCTTAATTACGTTCTATTTCTTATTTAATTACTTTGGTTTTTTTTTTCTTTCTAATTCCTAATTATATTGTAGTGTTGATAAGATTAAATTTTATTTTATTTTATTTAGCTTAGCTGTGAGCGTAATGGCTGTAATACCCGAATACTTACTTGACTAAACTTAGCTGATAAGGAGGTAATAAGTACAATATTATTAAAGATACAAAACATAATTTACTTAGGTCATAGAGAATATAAGCACAACTGCAATAGCTTAATAAAATTGTAATCTGTCGAGACTTTTAGAGTGGACGCGTTCTCAACAAGTATACGGAATAATAAAACAAAGCTGGAAAGATATTACGGGCACATCTCAAGGAAATATGTTGATAACTCTGTATACTTTTGTAAATAAAATCTTCAAGTATTTGTAAACGTCAAAGAGAACACGAATAAATACAGACGTTTCCTTAACATTTATAACAAGAATACTAAAAGCGAGTCAGATATTCAAAGAAAGGTAATATTTATTACTGAGTTTTCATTTCAACTATATTACCTGGTTGGTTTACAGTTATTTATTCTCAAATAAACTTTGAACGCATATTCACGTAAGCACTTTACGTGATCCGAGTCGTTTAACATATGAGTGGCTTTTGCGACGTCTGCGAGGAGTTAAAAAGTAGCCTATGTCTTCATTCAAACTTATAATCTGTTTAGCCGTTCTATAGATATAGTACCAAACATACTTTTATTAATAAAACCTTCTTATTTATAATATTAGCAACAAAGAAATGAATATTGTGAATTTCAAAGTCTATTTTGACAGGTATTTATAAACATATCTATCCAAAGATTAGATATAGAGCAAAGATTCGACTTTTACCCACAATCGTAACAAACAAAAATTGCCTATTAAATGATTTTGCATCAAAGTACATAAATAACTAAGTCTGTCTTTTAAATATTTTTTAAATGCAATTTATTATGAATACAAGAGAAATAACTTAGAGTCACATTTAATTTAACTTATCAATAATTACGGACAGGCCGCGCGAGCCCTTCGAGGATATTGCATACATTTATCACTTCCAGTATAACGGAATTCGGAATACACTACCATACATACGACAGAAAAACATTCATCATTTGATGTTATCCTAAGAATACTATAAGCACGATTATTGTATTTACAATGGCATTCGATTTTATCACATTAAGAGCGCGTGAATACCTGAAATTATCGCACAATTGTTTAGTCTCGCTTTGATACCTATGAGCTTATATGGAGGTTACACTACTCGATTTTTAATTGTGCAACTGAATAGTTGAATTAGCTCCAAAACAACCGACAATCGCACAGCAGTTGTGAGATAGTTAAGTCAAAGATGTGCGCCCGGTCCAAGGCAGTTTAACATGTCACAAATGTGTGAATTTATTTAGGTCTTAAAAACTTGTCACAAAACTGCAAATACTGTGACTTGTAAAACTTGTATCCATTATTTTGAATTGTCGGGCTCTGATTACCTCAACTCTGTTCTTTCTGTTTTCACAAAGAGAGTGACAAGGATAGGAATATACTTTTATACATGTCTTAAACTGTGGAAACTCTGTGCAGTAATATTTACTAATAAAATACTCTATACTAGCTTTCGCATGCGACTAAATAAAATGATAAAAAAAAACAGAAGAAAGTAGGCCAGACTATACTCTACCAGTATGACAAATTTTATCGAGATCCGTTGAGCCGTTTAGGCTACAAACTGTAATAAACATCCAACTATCTAAGCTCTCGCATCTTTTGCATTTATAATATGAGTACGTTTCTAAACAGAAACGAAACATGACATTGTCCGAACGAACATTGTCCGCACGAATCCGACATAAAATGTCTGATATCATTAAAAATACTTCAATCACCAAGATGCATGGAAGCCAAGGGTACGAACTCCTTAAACTTGGACAGACTTTTATAGCGGCATTACTTTGAATTGTATTAAAAGGTACAACAAAATGTAGGGTCGCACTTCAAGCGATAAGCAAACAAGAGTTACGAAATTTTTTACACCCAAAATTGTTTCTTAGACTACAATAATTAATTCATCTTACTAATACATTACTGTTTTTTACTTGAATATAACCAATAATTGCAGTTAATTTTAACAAGTTTAATATCGGATTAATAATTATAATCTCATAGAATGTTTACAAATTCCCATTGATATTTTAGTTTTTATTAACTAACATACATAAAAAATATATATTTCTATGTGTTTTTAAGCATTGCAGTTACTTTAGATTTACAAACTATTTATGTTCTCAAACTTCAGAAATTACTTTATTTTTTCCGCTTCCGCTATAACTGCGACCGCACACAGAATTGAGGGAAGAGATACATTAGAAAACTTGGGGGAAACTATCGTCCCAAGAGAGCTATGATTTGACCGCACCTTTCAAAACTTACTCCCATCTTTGTTTCGCCGTTTTACCTTGATAAGGTATCACGTATTTTTCTTGTTTTATAGCCAATTTTATGTACGTTGTTACCGACGAACGGAACATAATGTAATCTTTTTTAAACAAGCTATTTCCTACAAAGTAATTACTTAATACTTTTCTACACTCTTGAAACAAATCTCTTAGAAATTTAATAAGCGTCTAAACGTGAATTTAAACTCAGATATGTTTTTTCAATTCATAAATTAGAACAGCCTAAATGCAATTCAACATCGAATCATTTACTGGGTTAAGATATTATATTTCAGTATTGATTCCAGTCAACTCAAATAAATTAAGCGAATAAGAAACATTGGAGTGAAGCCAGAAAAAAGAAAAATCGATAGCAATTCGACGCAGGACTTGGCGGCGACAGGCTGGAAGACTCGTAACAATGAGTTGAAATATAACGTAATGTGCTCACTCCTTGATGAATGGTCTTTTATTGCGGAATGTGAACCGCCTTTCTTGTTTGTCGTGCCCTATCTCTGCCAGGGTTATTATAGCCTTGGCACTGGAACAAACTATTACTATTCTGACGCTATACATAAATATGTGTTTTTGTTATGTATTTAATGTTTTAAATCCTTATTACATAACATTTGCTTTACTCAAATACTTACTTAATATAGTTTTAGTGTTTAAAACACACACTGATAATAGGTTACTGTTTAAATGACCATTGGACGACTTTAAGTCCAGTTGTAGAGAAAGAAAAGTAACGCCAAAAACAGAAAAGAGTTTGGCTTTAAAATACATGTTTTTTTAATGTTATATTCAACATAAACTTTGCAGTTAAAGTTGCAATATTGTAGATAAAAAAAGATGTAGCCAATATTCAAGAGAATAAAAACAATAGACAAACAATGCTTCCTTCATTAACACGACATAAATTTCCGTGTCTTTTTATTTAAAACCAAAAAAAAAAACAAATCTGTTACATTAATGACATGCTTGTGTTTACGTAAAAAATGATACTTATTTCCATTATCTGTTTTCACTTAGTAAACATTTAATTAACACAATTAAAACGTGTATCGGAACGTTAATAGATAGTGTTCGTTAGGGAAAGCGATAATTCAACTAGCACTGCCCCTAAGTTTAGTGGGGCCAGTGTCGTCGGGTAATTGCCCGGCCCACTTATCAATATCGCATGCTACACATAATTACTCTATATTTCACATCGAGTATGCATTGCTTTCTATAGTTTATAGCGTTTTAATAGACAAATTGATTTGGTACAAATCGTACTATTGCAGTTAGTTAGTTACCGTGTTACAAATTGATATGGTTACTAATCGTACTATCGGAAATTTGTTGGTAACCGTGTCCCAAATTGATTTTGTACTAATCGTACTATCAGAACTTTGTTGGTAACCGTGTTACAAATTGATATGGTTACTAATCGTACTATCGGAAATTTGTTGGTAACCGTGTCCCAAATTGATTTTGTACTAATCGTACTATCGCAATTTGTTGACAACAGTTTCACAAATTGATTTGGTACTAATCGTACTATCGCAATTTGTTGGTAACAGTTTCACAAATTGATTTGGTACTAATTGTACTATCGCAATTGGTTGGTAACAGT
>NW_013527137.1:1308874-1432103 GCF_000836215.1 Papilio polytes
TTTCACAAATTGATTTGGTACTAATCGTACTATCGCAATTTGTTGGTAACAGTTTCACAAATTGTTTTGATACTAATTGTACTATCGCAGTTTTGTTGGTAACCGTGTCACAAATTGATTTGGTACTAATCGTACTATCGCTGTTTGTTGGTAACAGTTTCACAAATTGATTTGGTACTAATCGTATTATCGCTATTTGTTGGTCATCGTTTCACAAATTGATTCGGTATTAATAGTACTGCTATTTTGTTGGTAACCGTTTCTGAAGAATTTACATTTTCAATTACTATAAATATGCCTCAGTAAGTAGATGAGAGTTTATTGAATACCGATGATTCATTGGACATCGATATTTATGGTAATTCAATTTCCTTTTGCATATGTATAATCGTAAATAATATGTGCTGATTTTAAAATTGAATGGTGTACATATTTTAGTAAGTAATGTTGTCACTTTACGAAAACGCTAAACTTTTTCTTAAGGACATATACCTTTAATATAATTATAGAAAAACATATCCCCATCCCTTAAATTTTATGTTTCAAAACAGTAATAATATTCCTATAATTACGATAAACTCACAGTAACATTACAAGTTAATATTGTCCTTAATTCGCGATGTAGAATTAAAAACAAAATCCGACATTAAGAGAGATTGATAACAAAGATATTATCAAGAGTGTACCATTAATTTCAATTAAACCGGAGAAAACGACCGGTCGAAATAAGGACTGGTTTTCAAACTCCTTAGTCGTCTCGTTTCAGTTTCTGATTGGTATAAATCTTCACAAATATATTTACTGGAAGAATAATTTTTATACATGGCATTTGAAATAAGAACATAAACAGCGGGAACATTTGACTAAACTTTCGCTCAAATGTTGTTCGATCGTCGATTGTTTCGCAGCCAATTCAACTGTCTAGTCGCACAACTAAAAATCGAGTAGTGTCGTAATCGCACCTCCATATCTCATAGGAATCAAAGCGAGATTAAATAGTCGTGCGATAGTTTCTTTTCAGGAGTGCACACGCTCTTAGAAGAAACAAACCCTATGAGATCGAACTTGAAACTAAATTTTAAACAGGTTAATCTTGACGAAAAACTAGAACATTAAAATGTTTGTAAGAGAAGTTCACTCAGTGTAATCATACAAACGAGACTTTAGTAACCAAACTAAAATTCCTAGAATTGTGTCTCAAATCATCGTTATCGGTTCTGTTATCTTAACGGTTAACTGTCGCCTAAACAAAGTAATTTAGCTAATGTTTAGACTATTACACTCATAACAAAAATAGGTCATAAACATAAATCATTAACCAAACAATAAGCGTATAAACGATATTAAAAAAACAATAACTCGACACGAACTCGAAAATCAACGAAAAGTAAACATAAATTTTACAGCATCGGTCGTCAGTTCGTCTATTCAAATTGATCGAGTTTCGTTAGTAATAGTTCCTTCACACAATGACCGCGATGAACCGTAGCATTCCATGTTTTATGAGCCGACCGCGCATTCTACCTCCACAATAGCCATACGGAAGCTTCCAAAACCGCAAATTTCAATAGGGGACTGAACGGTTAAATGATGGAAGCGTCTCAGTAAGGTCGACGACCTCGTATATCATATCCAGCGCACGTTCAAGCCCTGAGAAGAACAAGACACCCACATGTCGCGCGTTGATTAAAACCTTGAATAATCAATCATCCGACGACGGTAATATTGAGCTTTAAAGAGCTGTGATTTGTTGCTCGTTATCATATCAAAACAATTGAGACAAGCAGACGACGTAAGAGACAAAAGACGGACGGTAATAATAGTACATGTATGTTGGAACCGCGCGTAAAGTACGTGGTCTGCCTACCTTTCCTGGTTACGGGTGTTAATTATGTTGTTTTTTATTTTAGCTGCTTAAATTGTTAAGAACTTTACGAATATTTTACTTTATCTAAAAAATAATTAGGATTACTGCTTCAAATCCAATCACCGTAACACAATCCCAAGGTAACTTCGTAAGGTATTAAAGGTTTAATTAGAGAGTACAATGGAGGGCGCAGGTTATGACGTCACAAATAAGGGTTGGAGACAATGCGTTGGACGGTGACGATGAATTTTAATAGCGTCCTCTAGTGGCAGGTGTCTAAAGCTGACATGGGTATGAGACTAAGGAACTTCGTGTATATTCTGAAACTAAATTAGATAAGTTTCTTATCGCATACTCGCATAATTATGTTTGTTAGCAAAATCCCATAGTAATGATAGCCCTTCCTTTCGTGGGCACTCTCTGATTATAAATACACTTTGTAATATATTATCACATTTGTTATTCCAGATTTCTTTTGTTTCATTTATGATATCAAAGATGGCTGCTGCACTCACTGCCTTTAAGTTGTGATCCTTATTGTTGTTTAGTTATTCACTTAACTCTTATAATGAGCAATTATCTATCAATTACGGAACTTTGTATTTCATCTAGAGATCATCATCATCTCCCCTGCCTTATCCTACTCCCGTAGGGTCGGCACACCGGGTTTTCGTCCTCCAAAAAACTCTATCATCCGTCATCTCAGTCATCACTCCCTTTTTGATCATGTCACCTTTCACGCAATCCATCCATCTCTTTCTTGGTCTACCTCTACCGGGGTACCCTTCCACATTCATAACTATTATGAATGTGGAGGGGTATACATCCCGTATTTCATCTCGAGATCTGATATAAATTTAGACATTCGCATTCAAGTTTTATCAATCGAATTACAAAACTTATAGAAATCGATATTATTAGTATTTTAATCTTGTAAAACGAACAAGGTTAAGACGTGCGAAGTTTATTTCAAAGTAAAAAAATCGCAACAAAGACGCTTTATGTATAGAAAATGCAATTTAAGAGTCCAACATTATCCGTGACTTGGCATACGAAACTTTCTCTCTTAAAGCAAAATGATCGCGCGATACTTATAAGGACGAAGAAGTGCCATATACTTCAGTAATATTACATTACTATGTTATGCAAAACTGTCTACAGAAAAAATTTCAAAATCTTAAAACAATATAGCCTATAATCGGCGTTTTAAAAATTAATAAAGGACAGAGAAACAAAGCGGAGTTTACTTATCGAATTTCGACTAAAACAAAGTTAACTAAATCTACCAGCGACAAAGATATGTGGTAAAAAAACAGACAGGCGAATTACGAAACTCCTCAATTTCGGAAGTCGATAAAAAACAGATGGGCATAGGACATTGTATGGTTGTAACGCTTGATTTGAAATTAATGTGCAAGAAAGCTCTGTTAAGCAAAGTATCAATTATTCAGGAAGTTGGCATCGGCACTATACTGAAAGATTAACTAGCTTTTACCCGAGGCTCTCCTCGCTTTGAATCCGCCATCTTAAGGTTAATATCACAATAGTGCATTGAAATGAATAATGAATAAAAAATCATGGTGTAGAAAGGCTCAGACGGCAAGAATAACCAGTATACTTTGAACCCTGCTAAAGTCACTATAATATTCAAATTCTATTCTTCTGACAGGATTCTTAGAGTCATAAAATGGGGTGTGATTTTTCATATAAACCTTTTTAAACATCATCTATTATAATAGAGAGGGCGGTAATAATAAAATAGCTGGCAAGTTTGCTCGATAAATATTTTTAAACTGCAGTGGAACATTTTATACTTTCCTCGCAGTTTTTATCCTTAGCAAAGAATAAAAGAACGTTTATTGTGAATATAATAATAAAATAAATTTGCATTTTTAACTGATCTACATTATTTTATACAAAACAAAAGCATTTTCTTTGCACTCATCTTTTAAATCTAGAAACAAAACTTTGTAAAGTGATAAATTTATAGAAAGAAAAGCCGATAAATTCGTTGAAAGTCTAACTGGTAGGCATGTTGCAATGTTCATCGCAACAGGAGATTTGTCTAGACCGTGTGAGTGCTAAGGGTATTCCCCGCGTTAGCTCTCAGAGCACGTGCTGAGATATTTCGCCGTCGTCCCCGACCAGTGCGAGCTATTTGTCAAATTACGTACCGTGTAAGTTGGTGCAGTTTGCAAATTCAACCGCGGATATGAATTCATGAAGATTGCTGCTAAATATTCATTTGTTGTTCTGGTAAAATTTGCGTATTCTTGATACATTTTTATTTCATTTAAATCAGTGATTAATTCTTTAACTCTTAATATAATCTTAAATGTCTTTTCTGGTAACAAAACTAGACTTTGCTTAACTATAATACGATCTTCGACAAATCAAAATAGAAATCAGTTTATCTTGTAATTGTTAACATAAATCTCTGATTTTCTGAAGAAACAAGAGTGTCCTATTCTATTAAATATGTAATGCCACGTGGCATTTCCCCGATAGTTACCATATGCTCGCCTGAAAAGGGTCAACGGCACTTTGGCGCCAAATCCAATAAAGAAGCATGCCTCGGAGAAATTTATGTTATTGACCGGATTATACCGACTGACGTGTGAGAACTGCGGGTTGTAAAAGGACCAGTATAAAAAGAGCCATGTCTTGAAATGCCACTGAACTTAAATTGAACGTCTCGATGAAAGCGTGAGGGAGCAGGGAGGTCTTTTGTTTTGGCGATGTTATTGATTGTTCCGGCAAACACCTTTCCCGACGAGTCAGCGATCAGTATCCTTACAGGGGTTCTGTTTTACATATTATGTGCTAAACGATTTCAGATGGCTATCATCATATTTGTGATTTATTAAATGTAATTGAATAGCATGTAACCTATAATTTTAACATCACACAAGATGGCAAGATACTTTTACGAGTATAATTGGACGAAAAATCTGCTTTTAAAACAAAAAAAATATGAAAAAACAAACAATAAGAGTGGGCGCACAACTATGACTAATCTATCGCACAACTGTGTGCGATTGTCGATAACTTTGCAATCAATTCAACTGTTTAGTTGCACAACTAAAAATCGAGTAGTGTGCGCACCTCCACATGTATATGTAAGCTGATAGGAATCAAAATGCGACTAAACAGTTGTGTGATAGTTTGGTCAAATGTGTGCGCACGCTCTTAATATTTGAATTGAATATAAAGTGTGATCGTTTAAATTTATGAAAAATTCAAGCAAGCTTTATAAAAAATTGTCGATTGTTTATTTTAATAAAACGGTATCCTTTATGTTGACCCTTGTATTGTATCTAAAACAATAACACGCAGGTAAAATAAACCGGTTATCAAAATGGTAACAAAAGTGTATGAGGGTTGCCAGGATAAATTTTCTTATTTAGACAGCTTTGTTTGTGTTTTCACATACCGCTGGAGTGTTTTGAGAATATCAAATTATACATACCATTACATTGTTCTAAAGAGTTTAATTATAAATTTTACTTTTAAAGGAGTATTTATACTAAAAATACGAAGAACAACAAAATAAACACATTAAAACAATAAGATTTTCCTTGTCTTTCCAGCCTTTACTTGTAAGAAATGTATATAAAATGATAGTGGATTTGGCGGAGAAGGGGAAATATTCCCTTTTCTGTCGATAAAAGGTAGGCATCTGGAAACGCAGATATGAGAACAACCGCTTCGATATACAAGTATTGTGGAATTTTAGGTGGCAGCTTGCTTGTTCACACCAAAATACATTTTTTTTTTGCAACAGTAGACATTTAAATTAGTAGACATTTAAATTAGAACGATAAAACCGTAATGAAAAAATTGTTTAACGTAATTATAAGACATAATTACATATCTGACGTACACGGAAATCATCAGAATCGATCGCAATAATTGACAAGTATACGGAAGCTGTTTTTAATATCAAAAATAGATACAAGAGTAAAAGTCACCTGTCTACATATAATTTGCTTTATCAATCGACAATTCTTCCGGGCGTTTGCTTTATGTATCGGCTTCTCAATAAATCTAAATGTGGCCTTTGATCAGAATACCCGAGAACCCCTAAGGGACGGGTCCGCGTTTCTTTCAGTTTATACGTTTGAAGTCTTTGAGATGTTGAAATCGTTATTTTTTTTTGTTATTGAATATAACATTGGCTATGCATTTAAAGTTTTACCAACCTAGACAGCGCATAAAAGTAATAAACTGATATTATACAGAGGAAACATTTTTGTATTTTTGTATGTATTGAAATAACTCAAAAACTATTGGGCAGATTTTAAAAATTCTTTCACCGTTGGAAAGGTAATTTATCTGTTAATAACAGCATATTTTTATTATTTTCACGCGGGCGAAGTCGCTGGCAACAGCCAGTACTTGATAAATCTTTAGATATACGGCATAAAACAAAAATTAGAGGCATAACCAGAGTTTAAAATAAAGATAGGAAGAGAAGCAAGACTAATCGGTGATCATTTTACACGTCATGATGTCACATTAAATAACATAAAGTACATCTTAACAATTATTTTGTTGACAATTGTAGACGCATTAAAAGACCTTCGCACGTAATGTCTCCTCAATGAAGATATATTAAAACACGTTACCAGTTGTCGGGAAAATGATTTATTTTATAACTACACTAGCTGTTGCCCGCGACTTCGTCCGCGTGGTATTAGAAAACATACGAACTATTATATAAATAACAAAAAGCTACGTATCCCTCGGGAACCGGACATTTCTCAGGGATGAACCTTATCCCATGTGTACTCCACTTTGCTTTATATCTGTGCCAAATTTCAATAAGATATGTTGAACCGTTGCAGAATGATCGAGTAAATATTAAAAAAACTGAATTAATGATTCCCACGGGAACCGTAATAATGTGATGTGTGCCTATGTGTTCTTCCAGACTATGCTCTAAACCTGTGCCAAATTTCATGGAGATCCGTTCAGCCATTTAGGCTACAAACGCTAACAAACATCCATCCATTCATCCATCCATCTAGACTTTCGCATTTATAATATTAGTAAGAAGTAAGATAGAACGTGCGCACACCTGAAACTAAATTATCGTACAACTGTTCAGTCATCTTTGACTTCTATAAGCTTATATGTGTGGACACTACTCGATTATCAGTTGTGCGACTAAACAGTTGAATTGACTGCGAAACAATCGACAATCGCATAACAGTTGCGTTAAAGGTGCGCTCGCTCTTAAGAGGAAGTAACACACTTTACTACGTCTCAGTATCAAACAAATAAATTGTCTCGTATATTCAGAAGTATTTCTAGATTCATCTACACAAAAACGTTAGTGTAGCATGAAGATGTGTACGTGATAAAACACATGTACACACCCGATATCCGTTCGCATAGAAATTGACGAATTGTGATCAATATTTCATACGACACTCCCATATCAATAACATCCGCATTGTTTTACTATCAGAGGACAAACCTCTTATCTTTAACCTATTACGATTCACACCTACAAAGTGGTACAAAGTTAATTGTTATTGATTGTTGAACATTATTTTTATTGTACAATCATACTAATATTATAAATGCGAAAGTTTAGATGGATGGATGGATGGATGTTTGTTAGAGTTTGTAGCCTAAATGGCTGAACGGATTTCGATGAAATTTGGCATAGACGTAGAGGATAGTCAGGAAGAACACATAGGCTACTTCGATTTTTTTTAATTCCACGCGGACGGAGTCGCGGGCTAAAGCTAGTCACAAATAAAACAAAGTCGCTTCTCACTGTCTGTCTGTCCCTATGTTTAGATCTTTAAGCTACGCAACGGATTTTAATTCAGTTTTTATTAGCTAGAGTGATTCGAGAGAAAGATTTATATGTAAAATATAGTAGAGAAATTTATTTTACTTACTTACTAGTTGTTGCTCGCGGCTTCGTCCGTGTGACATAAAAAATACAACTTTTAGTCTATGTTACAGATAAATTACCTTTCTAATGGTGAAAGACTTTTTTTTAAAATTGCTCAGTAAGTTGCATGAATTAAATGCATATAAAATTACAAAAATACAAATCTTTCTCTCTCTTTATAATATTAGTCACAAATATGATTAAATTCTGATAATTTTAGAGGTTTCTAATATGATGAAGTAATAAACACATTTTGGACCGTGAAAAGTCTGGGCGGGTAGCTAGTTGTACAATAATTATTAAGATTGTTCAATTTGTACCATCATTTATTCCATTCGTGACAAACGCACGGACAACAGATAACGTTATCAGAAAATGCCAATAACTAATAGTTTTAATGTGGACCAAATGTCACATGTTACTCGAACTAATTTAGCGTCAGTAGTCGAATGTTGGAATGGAAATGCTGCAAGTGCTCTGCCAAATTATCTTCAGACTTTAATGTATTGGTTTGTGAACTTCATCCTCCTATCTACCTTCTGAAACTTACTGAAGTAGTAAGATTCTAAAATGTTGTTCTGAAATGATGAAATTAATATTTTGAGTCATAAATCTGTTCTTTTAGGCTACATTTTTGTAGCAGAAAAACCTTATACGTCATAAATAATAAATACCTTCACGAGAGCATAAAGTCCGTGGCAAAATTCTCCAAACCTCACATCCGACTCAAACTGAACAATAGTCTACTTAAAGCAACTCAACGAGGCGGAACAAAATCTACAAAGTGTCAGGCTCGAAACGGATTCGCATCAAGCGCCTACAGTCAAGGAGTTATATTTCCTATCCATTTAGAATAATTGTCCCAAAGTAGTAAGGATGAAAAAGCGACCCTTTAGCATACATAAGTGCTATATTATAGCATACTAGCTGCTCAACAAACCATCTGGGTGAATTTAAAAAAAATGGAGCATGCATTACTCAGTGATAACACAGCTTTTTAATGGTGTAAGAATTTTAAAAATCGGTTCAGTAGTTTTTGAGTTATTAGAATATATACAAAAATACAAATCTTTCGTCGTTATAACATTTGTATAAATAAGAATTTGCTTTACGTCAAATTGTAAGTGGGACGTGAATTTAAGTCTTCAACTATAGTTACGTCGCTGACAAATATTACAATAGCCCACAGCGCTAGGAGGGCTGTTTATTGAATTAATCTGGGATTTATTATAGTCCTACAGTGTAGCTGAGTATCGCATCGATCAAGGCTGACCCAAGGTCGCAGATAAATGTCCATTTACATTGCTGCTAACCTCAAATGACAATTGTAAATCTTATACGCTAAAGATGTCTGGTTCGCTTTCAACTGTTACTTATCTTTAAAGTGGCTCTAAATTTAAAACTAGCTTTGGCCCGCGAATTCATCGGCGGGGATTAAAAAATAACGCATATGTTAGTCAGTAATAATGTAGTATTCAATGACAACAATCTTTCCACTTAATAAGAGTCGGAGTACACATTTGACTAAACTATCGCACAACTGTGTTATTATAGATTGTCAATTGTTTCGAACAACTAAAATCGAGTAGTATGTGTATCTCAATAAGCTCATAATCAAAGCAAGACTAAACAGTTATGTGATAGTTTAGTTCTAGGTGCATGCTGTAATAGTTCTACTTGTCACAACAAAACAATACAAAATGTCTTAAATCTTGCGAAGTAATATTTTCAAGATGGCGACCCTAGTCCTAGAAAACTGACCGCTACAGGGGCGGGGTGAGTTGTGTAGACATAAATAACGGGAAAGTCGCTGCCACGGACCAAATGTACGCCGATGTAGTTCGTTTGCTAGCTATTCGTTTTAAATAACTACATAACCTATAAATCGATGTATCCTACGCAATAGGTCGTAAGTCGATTTTTAAAAAATTGTGATTTTCGAACTCTAAATAAAATCTTTACACTTTTGATATAATTATAGTCAAAAACTTCAACAATCCATATTTATGTTTGTAATAATAAAACTGCTTTTGAACTTGAAATAACTATAAAACTACTTGGCTGATTTCAAAAATTCTTCCAACATTAAAAAGCTATGTTATCACTGAGTAATATCTTATTTCTTACTAATATTATAAATGTTTAAATGGATGGATTTTTATTAGAGTTTGTAGCCTATACGGCTGAACGGATCTCGATGAAATTTGGCATACTTGTAGAGGATATTGTGGAAGAACACATAGGCTACTCACTTTTGTTTTCTTCATTTTAACGCGGACGGAGTCATGTACAACAAATAGTTTCTAATTATCAATTCAACTTTCGTGTTTCATTAATCAATTCAATTTTAAATCAATACAATCAATCATTGCATATAAGAATACATGTTTCTAACCAACAATTAGCAACCAATTTGTTCCATACACATCCGTGCAATCGTAAACAATTTCTATTATCAGTTATCCGAATGCTTACAACAATCGATAAAACAATCACTCGGTAAAATACACCTTAAAGCAATAACAATATAGTCCAAAATGCTATACTAGTAGTGATTAAGTTTCTAAATACAAGTTTTATAGACACGGACATATTTAATCATGATTATGGATCACTAACACTTAGTTGCTTGGAACTCATATATTCTTGTTAGAGGACGCTGTTGTCGGAATCGGTTAAAACACACTCGTATCATTGACAAGCTTTCGACATTATTATCCCAGACAATGATAGAGTATGCAGATATTATTATCACCTCTTACTTAAACGTATCGTTTAATAGAATTTAATTTCAGATACCAAAAGTTTGAAAGGATTCTGTTCTAATAGAATTTTAGACACCATTTCTTCTTAGGTGGCGAATCTTTATATTTCAAAGTACCAATTTGTGAAGAAATGTTTAGCGGTCTTAGTTGTGCGTTCAAAAAATGTTGACTGATTATTACGTCAATTCCATGATGCATGGAAATGACATCGTGTTCGCTTTTTGTACAATACATACTTCATACTTTTTCGTAGTATTTTTATGTTCATTGACGTGTCCAAAATATTCTGTGCTATCTAGGCGATGAAATACAACCACCGTTATTAGATAATTAAATATTTTATAGTTTTTAGATAATTAAAACTTATCTTGAACGTCTCAAACGTTATTACTAAAATAATTATTAACGTCTAGGTAAGAACATACGATGACCTTCTCTTGACATTACAATGTCATTGAATTAATAGTTACACAAACTTATTTGCTCATTACTTAAAACTAATTAAATCAATGTCTAAAGTTCTTAGCTACATGTTACCAAACTAATCTTGATTTATAAATTAAATCGTTGAAAGAGAACTATTTGCTAGGCTTTATGCGAAAACAGACTTAATAAAGAATAAAATTTCGAGTTTTACCCCTCTGGGCATGTGACTAATATTTCGAAGGATAATTCTAATTAAAAGAACAGAAAGACTAAATTACAGGACCGCAATTGTATTAGTAAAACTTAAAATCTTTACATTGTAATATGGTAGTTATTTGGGCAAATTCAAACATAACCTATAATTAAAATTTCAGATAATAGGAGAGTTGAACACTTGAAATATAAACGTCAAATTCATGTACTAATAAAAAAGTGGCCTTCGCTCTTTGTATACCTTTATTTAAATAAAATTTTTAAAATTGTTCTAAAAATGCAAAATAATTTAACAGACCCAAATTGTTTTGAAATTGTATCTTCGGTATTAATTTTTATTCTGACTTTAAAAGTTTTTGTTTACGAAAAAAAATCATACAACACTTTACAAACATCTCGTCGTTATCTGTGATCGCAAATGTTATAGGAAAATTGCGAACGGGCGGGAAAGTGCAAAGATGTTCCCAGAGAAAGTGGCGCCGTGACGACGTTGTGCGGAACAAATCGGAAATTATCCTTGAATATGACGCTTTACTGACTAGTGCTACATGGGCACTATATTTAACGTGATTTTATGACTGTGTTTAACTATAGACATTTTTAAAGAGTTGCTGTTAATGTTAAAAAAACTATGACTTTTCAAATACGCACAAACAAGCCAGAATAAAATTTGTATATATTTTCATAAACCGATTTTAAATGCATTTTACGCTTTAGTAGGAATTGGCGCATATAATTCAATAAAATTTTCATAAATTTCATCGATTTTCAAATTCCATTTCTATATGATCTTATATCTTAAAGTTTATAGCCTCCATAGCTTAAAATAACAAGTCTATTTCATGTGAGTAGGAAATGAACAGAGTGCCATTTGTGGCCAGCCGCTCGGCCATGGCGCGCACGTCCGGCAAGCTTTTTGTGAGCCGTCGGGAGCCGCTTAGCTCTGCTCCATATGGTCATCTACTCTTTGATATTCTGAGATCACATAACATAGTCCAGCCACGTATTGATATTTTCCATATGACTATTCGAGTTTTTAGTATGGTCATTTCTAACATGGTTAGTATTTTTTTACTTTTATGACTTTCGAGGTCTGAATAAAAATATATTTAATATTTAATATCAATCAAAGCCTAACAAAATACTCGATTAATGAAATAAGCATAAAAATTATATAAAACAAAAATATAAAAGCTAAGAAACAGTTACTCTATAGTCTATGTCATTACATAAAATTTTATGTGACTGGCTAGTGAAAAATGCCACAGATCTCCAATTTAAAAAGTAAATTATCGTCTATCAAAGTTAATACATTCATAAAAGTACTGGCAAGAAACAGCCTTTTATGTGCATATACGAGCTAATATGGCAGTACTGCAACCACTTACAGCAAAGCGGTATTATAAGATCCCATTAACACTTGTATTTGAATAAGATGTACGATCAACGCGACAGATTTATTATCGCCAGTTTACTTAAATAGCGTACATTATACGTCATTATTATAATGGTCAGTTGCACATAAGGCTGGGTATACACGTGTAGCTGGCACGCTTGCATACAAGGTACTGGTATGTTCAACGGGCAAGTGAACGTTATCTAGTTTGCTACCAGTGTGTAATCCCCCTAATTTATTAATGTAGCTGGCCCGTGATAATTTGTAATTAATTTTTATACTCGAAATAACTACTTGTCCATATTCTTCAATTATTAAGATGGTTAAACTCAGATGATCACATATAAAACTAAATGTCTAGTGGTTTCTTTGATCGTAAGACTAATATTTGAGTGCCCTTTTCGTAAAAGTCTTATATTAGGATGAGGCATACCTATTCTATAAATTAAAAGTAAAAACATATTTGTTAAAAAAAATCAAAAAATGCAGTCACGCAACCTTAGAAATCCAACTTCAATCGCACATATCTGCAAATAATCTGACGAAAGCACTTTAATTGTAGTCTATGTGTCATTGTAATAGAGTTTAAAATCCAGTGTAATTTCTGTCTATACCAGCGTATAGTTCGCGAACGAGTCAATTGGTGGCGTGTAAAGGGATCAATTACCCGCTAGTGGGTTGTTGAGCGATACGGGTCTATTTGTGTCAACTCAATAGGCGTGCATGACATTGTATGTGTGACTGGTGTGCGACGTTTGAAATTGATTCCATTGCCACGCTATACATGTGAAAAGGAAAACAAGATATGCATATGACATTCCTACCGAGAAGTTGAAAGACCTATATAAGCTGAATTATGGAGTCACGAGCTGTTGCCCGCGACTTCGTCCGCGTGGTATCAGAAAACATACAACTATATAAATTACAAAAGCTACGTATCCCTCGGGAACCGGACATTTCTCTGGGATGAAGCTTATCCCATGTGTACTCCAGACTTTGTTTTATATCTGTGTCAAATTTCAATAAGATATAGTGAACCGTTGCAGAATGATCGAAAGAACATTAAAAAACTAAATTAATGAATCCCACGGGAACTGTAACCTTTTCCCGGGATAAAATACTTTTTAAACACATAGGCTACTGCCTATGTGTTCTTCCAGACTATGCTCTAAACCTGTGCCAAATTTCATGGAGATCCGTTCAGCCGTTTAGGCTACAAACGCTAACAAACATCCGTCCATCCATCTAAACTTTCGCGTTTATAATATTAGTAAGAAGTAAGATTATTGAAAGTAGTTTTTCCAAACTAAATGAAACACTTAAAGCCCGCTACATGCTGATGCTGAACAGATCGTTTTCAGTTTTGACTACATAAGTTAAATTTACTTTATCAGATAAAAATGAGAGTGTGTAACGAGCCTAATGTAGCTTTGATTGTAAAGTTTCTGTTTAAAATATCAGGTAAATTAAAGTAAAATACGGGCCACATATTAAACACTCACTATCAGCCTTAAATTTTGCCTAGATGTCAATACTCCACATAATAAGTATTTGTGTCTCCTATATTTTCTGCCATACCATGCCCTTCCAATTGATGTAAAATATATCGTATATTACTCTGTAATAATGTGGCTTTTTAATGTTTTTTTTTCTAATAACGGTTCATTACTTCCGGAAACTATCCAATGCAAAAAAAAATCTTTCCTCTACAATATACGAGTAAGTATAGATAAAGTAACATAAACAGATTCCTTCAACTATTGTCAAAATAAGGCCACAAAAAGTAACAATAACTAGAAAACATGTATACATACACATCCCAGAAGCTAATCAAAAGCTTTATAACGTTATATGAGGAAATGTACGGAGCATCGTCCGTCTGACGTGTGAACGATCCCTCTCCCTCATTCAACACATCCGTCCTGTTATGAACCCGACGATATCATCCTATGTCAGATAGAAGCAAGTCCCTTTATAACGATTTATTCACATAGTGTTAGAGCGTGCGCCTGAAACTATCGCTCAATTGTTTACGCTTTGATTCCAATGACCTTGTATAGAAGTGCGCACACTACTCGAATTTTAGTTGTGCAAATAAACAACTGAATGGGCTGCGAAACAATCGACAATCGCACAAAAGTGTGCGACAGTGTAGTCAAAGGTGCGCCCGTTCATACAAATTCAAATCTTTATTACATAGAAAAGTAAGAAAAAAATGTACATACTGTTAAATAGTTTGAAGGAATAATATTCCTAAAGAATCATAACTCATAAAACTATTACTCTAGGTACATAAAACCAATTAAAAATGTCATCTTAAAATCTTAATTATCACCAATTATTTCCATCAACCAAAACGTTAACAACCGTTCAGAATTATAACCACGATTATAAGTTTAATTAAACTACGTCGTAATTTTCAACTTTAAAAATGAAGATGATCGTAAACAAAAGATAACAAGCCAACATATAATTGTTGAGAATGAACGATTTAATTTATTAATTTAAGCACAGAGCATATTTTACAAGTTCGATTTGCATGCGGACTTCGTTTTGTAAGAACCGATCGCCGATACAAACCATCCATTCATTGACATCATTTTAATTGCATACGATAAATGATATTGTCATTTAAAAGCCCAGACAAGTTGTTAACAAAGGAATTAAAAAACAAACGTAATAGCCTTTGTATTCTTTCAGACTAGCCTGTACATCTATGCCAAATTTCATCAAGATCCGTTTAGCAGTTTAGGCTACGACATAACAAACATCCATCCATCTAAACTTTCGCACTTTTAATATCAGTATAATAAGGAAGAACATAAAAATCCTGGCCTGGAAGCACTTTTATAGTTATCATATTATCTAGAGAAACACTTATACTCGAAATACGAACTCATTAACTTTAAATTATAGACGGCTTTCTGTTTTTAGGATTGCAGTTGTGGAAACATTACCGAGCTCAATTCAAACTGGTCAAAACTGTAATTTTTTAAATCTCTTGAATTATGATAAACAATATAAGTGCTACAGTTGTCCAATATGATCTGACCCTCGGCATCCGGTAGATTGAAGCATTTGTCACCCGCTCTACCGGAGATGTCACTCAATATAAGGAAATTCCTCTTATTTATATTCCGTGAAGGATATTAACTGTCACAGACAGTGTGAACTATAGTTCAGCTATAAATAAAATTATGAAACGAACACGTATTGGTGAATTGTTTAGTGCTACACTAAGGCTCGCTATATGAGTAGATTTACAAAAGGGGCTCCCTTAATAACCAAGTAATAAGTGTGCCAATACGTCACAGACGACATGTCGCTAATATTAAAACTAAGCATAAATTTTTAAAAGCAATCAGTTACGTAAAATCAATTATATCTATTAGTGAACATAGTTCTAAATCCACAGATAAAAAAAAAATGTTTTTACGTAATCCAAAAACCACAGAAGCCATAAACACAAAAACATTACTAAACAACGATCCTTTTTTTGTCATTAAATTTTTCCTAATCGCTTGTTCGCAATCAAGATAAAAACAAGAGAGAGTTACGCCCCAATAAGATAGGCTGAGATATCCAAAAATTACCGCACCCGATACGTTTCTGCCGACCCTCTTTTTTCACTGACCTGAAACAAAGAAGAAAGATTAATTAGCTCATTAGTTTGAAGACGAGAGGAAAAAATAGAAACATGACAAATGAGAGTCCACTAATCGAGACATGAAAGCATTTTAATTGCTCCTATCGAAATACTGTTTTCTTTAAAAATAATAAACTATGGAATTTATTAATAAGAATGTTTTTTTTTACAAGACAGGGTATAACATTCTCTCTAAATATGTTTGCAAAGAGAATTCAGTTCAAGAGGAAGTTATCTATACTATTGTTATAAAACTCAAAAACTACTGGGATGGTTTCAAAAACTCTTTTACAATTAATAGCTACGTCATTAGTAAGTAACATAGGCTATGTTTTTTTTTTTAACTTCATGCAAGCGAAGTCTTGATCAACAGTTAGTCATATTAATATTATAAATGCAAAAGTTTACATGGATGGATGTTTGTTAGTTTGTAACCTAAACGGATGAAAGGATTTCGATGAAATTTGGTATAGATGTAGAGGATAATCTGAAAGAACACATAGGATTCGACGCTTACGAAGTCGCGGGCGAAAGCTAGTATTTTTACTATAGTGGTAACAATTAAAGGCATCTTCATCCGCACGGAATTAAAAAAAAATACAGTTTACAAGACTACATTCTACTTCTGTGCTAAGCTTCATTAGTAGTAGTAAAAATATATTTCCATCTGTTATCTATGCATTTATATTTGTATGAAGGATGTACGTAAAGTTATTTAATTAATGGAAATTTTCTCCGTCTCGCTAACTTGTCAACTTAACAATAAAAGATACGAATGTGTCATTAATTTGCGGCGTGAATTATAATGTGTTAAAATAAACACATGAACGTATATGAAATATTACTCAAAAAGATACAATGTACAGAATGCAGTCTTTGATTCATTTAAATTGTTACAAACTTTCACCTTTTAAGGTACTAAAAAATATAATAAAAAATAGATTGATTAGAATAACACAATCAGAAATGAGTAAACATAACATACAGTATTTACTATAAATAAAAAAATTCAAAATTGTAATTAAATAAAAGATTCTAATAAGCAACAAATCATTGCTAGGTAATTGACATCAAAATTTATTTTTTTATCATGCAACAAGAAACTTACCAGCCTTCACAAATGTTAGATTAGGTAAATTACTAGCTTTTGGCCACGACTTGATCCGCGCGGAATTAAAAAAACAGTAGCCTATGTGTTCTTACAGACTTTATTTTACATCTATGCCAAATTTCATCAAGATCCATTAAGCCGTCTCGAAGATATGAAGATACATCAATCCTAACTTTCGCATTATTAACATTTCTTGTAACATTGTACTTAGATATTCGTGTGTTTAATCAATATCTAAACAATAAAAGTGCACAGATTATAAAATCTGTATATAAAATTGTTAAATTGCACAGAGCATACAACGTCGACAGTACAGACAGGTGCGTTTCCACGCGACAATCCGCCGACGTGATCGCCGTAATACATTTGAACTTCACTATTCCGACACAAAAACCATTTTGTAGTTGGCCAGTTTTTGGAGTAAATTGAATTCGAAGCGAATGACTTTTTGTGTTGCACGAATTTCATTCGTAACTCGTGGAAATGTTTTACGTGATTTTTTTTTTTAGTTTTCATCGAATACAGATTATTTTATATTATTCTAACTGTATTATGATATAGGTTTTTCGTACTAATTCTACACTGAGAAAGATCACTACACAAGACAGACTGTTACATCAAATTACTCTGCAACATTGCAAGTCCATACCTATAGCTTAGGCTGGGTTAAGATGAACACAAGATAGGTCTTGTATTCTCCTCTTTCTTGGACAATCCTCCTCGAACGTCCTTGGTCAAACAGGCCTCTATATTTCAGCTAGAGTGAGATAAGAAAAGCTTGAAATAACAAGCAACACTTCCCTGTAATAAATCGATTGAGACATCGAGTCCATTCGAAGATGATCTTTTAAATCGATCCTCGAAGTAGGTTGCCCCTATTCGTTTTATCGTCAAGTTTTAGTAGCGTTGTATCGGTGGTTTATTGGACGTTAATTGGTGGATGCGGGCCGAGAAAATGTGTCATGGCTGCCAACTATAAACTCTATTGTTTGTTTAGCTATTCGATAGTGCAATTCTTACGTAACACGCATTTAAATTGATTACACAGAAGTTACAATAAACACATCAATGTACTAAGAAACAAGCATAGGTAAACGTTCTAGTAACACACAGCCGGAAGAAACAAATGCCAACCACGTACTTGGATAACCTAGTATTTAATTGCATAATGTAATTGTAAAAAAACAATTACGCATTTAACAACTTAAGTAGTTAAAAAGTTGACACGATAAAAATGTTGCCAGTTAATTATTCCTTGATTAGATTCTTTAATCAAAACCCTTTAATACATTGACCTTGTACATTATTTTAATTTAGCAAAATTCAGTAAAGATCGAGAAAAAAACCTATAATATATAATTCCTTCTTCGAGTTAACTTCAATAGAACCTCGATAACTTAAAAACCTCTATAACTTAAAAAAATAATATGTTCCCTTCCCATCAGAGCCCAAAATCTCTACATCATAGACCCTTGATAACTTAAAACCTCTATAACTTAAAATATTTTGTGTTTCCCTTGGACTTTAACTTATCGAGCTTCTACTGTACTAATGCCACACTCAGAATCAACGTTAGCGGCTATTAAACCTTAAGTGTTCAGTTTGAATCCTTAAGTTAAAGTTTCACGTTTTCTTACAACTTAATTAAACTTCACAGTAATATCGTTTAAATAGCTTCCCACACGGTGTGGGTCAACACAACTTACTAGATGTTTAATTCAACACCACCAAAGCAGCTCCAAGCGCCACCTAGCGCACGGAATACTAAACCATCATCACCAAAGATAGGACGAGAATATAAACAATCTTGCTCTTAACAGATTTAAAATCTTAACACGTAAATGTAATAAAAAAACAATTGGCGGACGATTTCATAACAACAATACTATTCCATGACGTAGGTAAGAAGTTAAAATCAATCTTTAGTATAACAATTCTATATAAAAATAATAAAAAAATAGAAAACAGTGGTTAAGTGGTATTATCGTACCAAAATATTAACGAATGGTAAAATTTAGCTGGGAAACCAGCTATTAATCAGTTGCATTTTGACGCTCTATCGTGTAACAAGCGTGTACCAAACGCTTCCAAACAGAACTAATGATCCCGATTCATCCGGAATCACGATCGATTCAAGAGTTCAACGTCTCAATTAATTGCCGTGTGTCGAAACTTTCCTTTGTGCGCCTATAAATGTGTTAACATACTTAATTTATGGATCTGTACGTAATTCATGTCTATTTGCAATCTTACTAAAATTATAAATGCAAAAAACTGTATGTTTTGATGGATGTTTCTTAGAAAGTATCCCCTTGAGCAATGATTTGTCCTCCATGAAATTAGGAGGCATAATTTTAGTCCCTTTCTCTTTCAACCCCTTTTGAGGAAAGGATGTGAAGAAAAAATGGATTTGACAGTGGAGAAGACGCCTAGGAAAGGGAAATGTCCTCTTTATGTGCGTCTCCTCCGTCAATTAAGAGTAGGCAACGCATCTGCAATTACGGATGTTTATGGGCAGCGGTTGCTTACCATTTCGGTGGATTCAGCTGGCCGCTTGCTCGTTTGCCACCTTATATTATAAAAAAAAAACTAAGTATTTAGTAGTGCAGTATAAACGTATTTAATCTGTAATAACAAGAGATCATATTAACTAAGTTATTATAATAATTTTCAAGTCATATAAATGGTAAGGGAATTTTCCGTTAACTATTTGTTCTTGAAGGCACTTTCATAAAATAATTTTACAACAATGTTATAAAATCGTAATCCAAACATAATTTATTAATAAAATTTACCGTACAATATGTCAAGTTGTTAAATTTAATTAAAACCATATATAGAAACTGGTTAATAACGTTGAAGCGGTTTCACATGAAGTATCAAGACTTCATTATTTAGCATTTAAATGAATAACCTAATATTCCAGGAGTCAAACGACAAAAATGATTATTTGGCTCTACCATCATAATGTTTTTAATTATTGCTAACAGATGGCGCTGGATGTAAAAACTCTTCAAACCATCTTTAAAGCACAGATTTCAAAATCATTTCAAGCGTCGTAGAAAATGATATATTTTTAAGGAAAATAGATTATACTAAGAACACGTTAGCTCCGCACGATAAAGCAGCCAAATATCTCGGGCACGGAATATTAAAATGCGACGAACGCAACCGATCGTAACTTTTTATATGAGCACGTCATCACTTAACCGTGAATTTGCACAGCTAAAACATTCATACAAAATATATTGCCATCTCTTTTTTGCACAATACAAAAAACTGAGATAGACATACATTTTTGTGTGGATGGTTGGCAGCACAGGGACACGTCGCGCCGTCATTTTGGAGGCAAAGACTGCGTGACAGGCGCGGTAAGATGAACGTTTTCGCACAACGCACATTTTGAATTATTTGTTACTCGTACATCATGACTGCAATATACGTTGTGTTGTTGACTATTTATTGTTTTTAGAAGAACAACAATTGTAAATCACACCAAGAGTTTCGAAGGTAATAAATTACTATAATACTTTTTAAAATCAAAAGTTAAGCTTTCCTTTCGTTCAAATCATCATCACCAGCTCACTAGTCACCACTGACGGGCTCGGAGCCTACCCTAATACCTTGCAGTTTTTGACTGGCGTTGCTGACTTGGGTGTGAATGACGTGGCGTGGTTGACTAAGGCCTAGTCACCCGTTAAAGTAGCCCAGTGCGAGTAGGTTGACTTCACACATGTCTTTGAATTTGAACCAACTCGCACTGGTCTGTTTTAATGGGTGGATTTTTGAATGTATTTGATTCACACCTAAAGTACTGAGCTGAGTTTTAAAATTCTTTCACCTTAGAAAGGTAATTTTTCTGTGACTGACAAAGGCTATATTTTGTATGATATTTTCATTTTACGCGGGCGAAGTCGCGAGCAACAGTTAAAGTCATTATATTTACAAATTATAAATATCTGTTTGTGCTAAAACCACAATACCGCAGTATTACAGTTCCCTTCTGGGAGAATATCTCGAAATAATAGAAAGATTAGTCGCGACATTAGAATCACTAGGGGATTAAAGAGATAAAAGGATTTCGTATCTTACTATACGGTTTTACTTTTTATAAGACGTACTATGGTTTTGAAGCCCTTTATTAATAGTTACTGTAGCTACCATTTTTAAAGATTTTCAAACATTTTTTTGTACATTAGATTAGCAGACATTATGATTAACATGGCGTGTATTTTTATTAATGAAGGAAACGTGTTAAAAAAACGTATATTATTTGCTTAATTGCTTAAAACTCGAATATAACTGACGTCACAAAATGGCGGTTTTCATATTTTTATACAACCACTAGATAAGTTTGAATAGTGACAAATAGAACAAATCCAAGATGGCCGCCATTGAAAAATGGCGGATGACTATGATTGCCAAATTGTACGAATTGATTTCTTTCTTGTTGTTTTTTAATTAAAAAAAAGAATTATCAATTCACGCATTATTACTGTTATAAGTAAAATTTTATTAAATAAGACATTAATTTTGAATAGTTTTTATGGCTTCTCTAGTAGATATAAACGCCCATACTTTAAAATATTAATCGAAGCTTTGCCTTAAACAAATAACAGACACCTATCATTATCTCTAAGCAATTTACCGGTTACATTGTAATGAGTAAAGTACTGTTATATGGTAGTTTCACAGCAATTTATAACCACTAACCGTGGGCTTACACTGACAAAGACATCTACCGTGGACTAACACTGACATCCTCGCAAAAACATAATGTTATCTCAACATTTTCAAAAGCAATAAAAAAGGTAGCAACATCTTTCATCAAATACATAGCTGACTAATTTATTCGATTACATTTTTAATTTGCAATAAATTGTGATTATTATACTATTGTAATTTTAATATTCTCTTCCAAAAACAGTTGTAAAAATGTAAAAAAAACCATTAACCTTGAAAAGTTTAACAAAGGTCACCGACACGGAACAAATAAAAGCACTGTATGGTGCAATCACAAGACATGAGCAGCTCATTATAAAAAGTAAAACTAAAACGTGAACACAATGGATAAATAAAAAAACTACGTATCCTTACTTAAATACGATCCCTGCAACGTTGTTCTAAATAAAATAAAGTTATCGTCTTCAGCTACATTTAAGACACATTTAACTAAAATTAACAACTAACATACATGAAAAAACATAACATAACATGCATATAAAATTTAAATTAATCTTGAAATATTCAAAGTTGTATTACAGTAATTAAAAAAATAATTACAATTTACACTTACTTGAACTCCTTACAACTAAACTTTTGTCATGAAAAACACACACACTAATTTATTTGTAAAAACTCCGATATCTGTTTAATCGTAAATCATACATAGAGTTAAGTTCACATTACATTTTAACTACAAGTAGAAAAACCAGATATTCCTACATCTCTGGTGACACGGAACGTACCGCATTGCCGCTGCTCGCTAGCGGACTTTGTAAAGCCTCTCATGCACTTTTAACCAGTTCACTAAAATAAAACGCTATTAAAAATAACGTATAGCAATAACTACTTTTATAATAACGATTACCAGTTACAATACATTTACCTTGACAATTAATTCAGTAAATTTAAGTTTGTTCAATTTAAAATACAGTTTATATTTTATTAAACGGTTTCTATCTTTTTTCTGGCTCAATAATTTATTTCCTAACGCTAGACTTGGACTTAAAGGTTTTGTGGCCTTGATTATTCAAAATTTATATCAAAATCTGATAGAAATTACGTGAAAAATTTTAAAGATCACGTTTTATATTGATGAATTAATGGTAATTACAAAACATTTTATACAATTTCAATACATTCATGGAACAGTCAACCGATAAACCTTAAATAGCCGTTAACAGTTATACACTGGTTTAAAATAGCGTTATAACTTTTTATCGCCAACCCTACTGACTCGATGCAGTTTCGCCTTTTTTGGAAGTGGTCGTGGCATCCCATCGGCTGTGCCCCTTCTTGAGATTTTTCGCAGAACACATACTTTGTCGGATGTCGGTGGACAAACGGGAAAGCATTCCTTGTCTTCATCATTTTTAAAAACCCCACACTTATCGGACAACTTAAACATAGGGCAGCAAATTATGAATGTTTAAATAGATTAAAATAAACTTGAAGACATAATTTTAAAGCACAATCTGCGATGTAAGATATTTTAATTGTAACTGTGTTGAGGACACTCACATATGAAAATTTAATGTAAGTTTTTTTGTTTCTAAAAAACATATACCATTTTCTAAATGTTACGGTTTTCCATCGACCAAATGTAGAGTTAGTAATACCTACAAAATACCGAATCTCAGCGCTTATTCTTACTTTCCCTCTTTTGCCAAACGGACCGGAAAACCGATAAGTTTTGCAACGAGGGTTGGCTCGAAACACAGAAAGTATCTTTTGGATATTCATTACTACATACCCAAATTTAACTCGGGAATAATAAAATCTCTTAAAATGCTTATAAGAGCAGTCAACATTTATAAATAATTATAGAAATATTAACAGTAACTTGACAGTGGTAGAACCCGCTTTAACATCTTCGCACCAATGGGCCGTTTCGCCCAGTGTAATACCACGACCACACAGAAAACAGGCGTGAAGTGGAATCAATTCCGCGTTTCGTCTGATGAGTGTGGTGCCGAAGGCCTAATTTTAGTCCCTTCCCCTTTCCACCCTTTTCTTAAGAGAGAGAATGGGAAGAAAAAGGGGATTTGACGGTGGAGGAGACGCATAGGAAGAGGAAATGTCCTCTTTATGTGCGTCTCCTCCTCCGTCAATTAAGGGTAGGCAACGCATCTCCAATTGCGGATGTTTATGGACAGCGGTCGCTTTCCATTTCGGTGGATTCCGCTTGCTCTTTTGCCACCTCATATTATAAAAAAGAAATTTTGAATTCAAAATTTCAATTGAAGTTCTTCAGCACCGACAAATATGTAAAGGTTTTAATAAACTTAACAAAACAAAATAAAAGTATAACCACCAACAACGTTACCGCGAATTTCAATACAAATGTATATGAACATATGACTGTTATTTTCACAGGATATATTGTTATACATAAATCAGTGTGAAAACTCCCTTATAAGGATTCAATTCTAGCTAGCACCACCACCTGTCACCAACGAGTAAAAATGGCGCGGCGCGACAACTCAAAGTAACAATGTTTGGCGACGAGCTTTGTAAATATTTACCACGACTCGTTCGCTAATAAATGCTAAGTGGAAAGTGTATCGGATGCGAAGCTTCACAAGTGTCGATTACCTTAAGTTGAGAGGAAAATATGCAATGCTTTCGATCGCGACTTCGTCCGCGTGGAATTAGAAAACAAAAATAGTCTATGTTTTCTTACAGACCATGGCCTACATCTCTGCGAAATTTCATCGAGATCCGTACAGCTATTAGGGCTACAAACTAAGAAACCATCTATCCATCTAAACTTTCGCATTTATAATATTAAACCTAATACCTATGTATTACCTAGGACTTTTTTCTACAACTTTTTTATCGTTTACAATATGTTAGATAATTATTTCATATGTAAATATGTTAAATTTTGTATTTTGTCACAAGGGAAATAAATATATCTTCATCTTTGACATAAACCTGTTAAATAGAAGGAAGGAAGTAATTCAAAGAAACTGTGATGTTTATTACTCACTCTTTAATATACGTGAATTAATTTTTGCATTTTCGAATTTAAGGTATTTCTAAACGAAAGACGATTGAAGTTCAAGAGACAAAATTATTTAAAAACGCCATTTAAATGTTTAAAAACTTATGCTTTTTTACTCAATTTATTAAATGTGTATTGATTATTTGTATACATGAAAGTAACGAGAACTGAGTTATTATACGAGTAATCATGTTTATTTATTTATTTATTTATTTTCATGGATGACCAACAGCTATTACAACAAAGTAGGTACAGTGGTAGTTAAATTGTACAGTCAAGAACAGGTCTCCACTAATAGAAGTATTTACAAAAATGTTAATGCGCGAATAAGCAACAGTTATATAAAAAGTTAAATTCGAGATTCAGTAATAATATTGATATATTCAGTGTCGATAATTTTGAACATCGTTAGCCATTCTGTCAACGCCACAGTCGGCTAACTTGCTGTTGTTAACCGCTTCCAGTGAACTTTAAATTGAGTTGCTCAGAGCACTAACCAAACTTCAAACTTCTGCTACTCCAAAATCGAAAGACCAGAACGTGAGTATTAATAAATTCTATGAAAATTATCCAATATTATGTGTTACTTTAGGACATTTTATGTAGAAACCGTGATAAAAAAATAATAATCGTGTACTTACCTCCTAGAAAATAAACTAAAAACTTTAACTGAAAACAAATAGAGGATGTTACGTAAATAATCGAATGAATACATAAAAAACAATTACATTGCGAATACGAATGCGAATCATTTTTGAAGCTTATAAAAATGACCTCAAAGCCTATAGAAAAGTAAAAAATAAAAAAAAAAACCGTAAAGATCTCGTTTATAATAATTTGTCACATGAAGTTGCAATTTAAATAAGTGAACTTGTATAAACATTTAATCTTTTATAATCAACATTATCACTTACAAGCAAAAGTAGATTAACCGTTATTAGTATCTCAAGGTCATAGATAACTTGTAGGTCAACTAAAGTCGATAACAAACAACACTAGACAGCATGGCGCCGTAATCCAGTTAAAAAGTGACAACACGCATAACTCACATTTTAAACTGAACTTTTTTTAGGGTTATACATCCGCTTTCATTTTGGAATTAAGTGCCTATTTTCACTGAACAGTAATTCCGTGCAGGTTCTAAGCAACCCTCGACAGTAGCGCAAGGAAGTACATCACTTAAAGGTTTCATTTCGCGTCGCACACCGCCCCGCGAGGGGTGAATGACCCGAACACCAATCGGGTAAGCTTTTTCAAACTTTCCTCGCAATTTTCCACATCTTGAATGAAATCGATTGCAATTTTTTTTTGAAGAATAAATACGTGAAAATCTACCTCCAATTAGTACCTGGTAAATATATTATAGAAAAGAAATACAATAGAATCTCGATAAGTTAAAGTCCAAGGGAAACACAAAATATTTTAAGTTATAGAGGTTTTAAGTTATCAAGGGTCTATGTTATAGAGATCTTGGGCTCTGATGGGAACAAATTATTTTTTGAAGTTAGGAGTATGTTATAGTTAGTTCTCTAGGTTATAATGTAGCTTAAAGTAACCGCGATATTTTATTACACACACTTTAATGTATTTTGTAAAGGACTTTAAAATTTTTGAATCAAAACCGCATATTTCTAGACGTAGGAGTACAAAATATAGAGTGTTAATACTTCTTTTAATATAATATTTTACGATTACAATAAAAAAATTGCTTAAATAGAGTCAATAAAACTGATACTTTCTATGAAATAAGGATAGAATAAAAATTATTAATAGTTATTAAATGCAGACGTGCAAGAAATTGTAATTTATACAAATAAATATTATGATAAATAGATAAGTATAACAAAGGACAAAGGAACCCGAGTGAGTCTTTTACATAAATACACGATTTAAATTCAACTATCACTGACATAATTCAAGAGACAGGACAAAAGTTCTTTCACCGCAAATAATAACCAAGAGACATATTTTAGAGATTTTAAAGCTAAATAAATTGTTAAATACCTTTATAATACTTACATGTTTCCTATCTTCATATTAAACCATATGTTATCTATATCTATACTAATATTATACAGAGGGAAGATGTATATTTTTGGTATTATGTATTGAAATAACTCAAAAACTACCGGGTCGTATTCAAAAAATCTTGCACCATTTAAAAGCTATGTTATCACTGAGTAACATAGGTTATATGTTTCTATTTCACGTAGACGAAGTCGCGAGCTAGAGTTAGTTTAATTACAATATTAATTACAACATTAATTTGATACCTACATTAACCTAGGATTATGTAAAAACAAATGAACTCTATCCCAGAATGAACTAAGATAACAATATTCAGTTGTTTCAGAAGTGAAATTCTATTGTTATTTATGGTTTGATTTTTCCCACACCATAGAACATAAATGTTGAAAAACGTAAAGATTTGAATCTCAAGAAGACTTACACTTTGTTTTAAAGATCTAAATATTATGGATAAAGCTTTCTCAACTAGCGATCACAGCATAAAATGTTTACGTTGGGATCCGAACATTTAACTCGCGTGCCCCTCTGGCGCACATTAGATCTCCCCTTAATATGTGAGGCTCGAAAAGGTGAACGACGATAAAAGGTTTGCAACATCTGCTCCCTTCTTTAATTATTAAAAGATCTACGAAATTCAAGTCTCACATGCCTAAAAGATGTGCACTTAAAAAGTAAAATACAAATAAACTGCTGATTTCGCTTATTAAGTACCATTCACAAAAAAAAACTTAGAAAAATCATGCAATAACATGATATTGAATGCCCGAAATCGCAATTTATACCTAAATTTCAATTTATTAGTGTCCTTTTTCTCTTTTCATTTGAAAATCATTATCAACAGCCAAAGTTACATTATAAATTACGGAATAGGGATCAAGAAATTAGTAGAGAAAACATTAATTCTCCAAAACGAAGCTAACGATAGACAACTTATGCGGTTGGCTTCATCGAAAATCTCACCCCGGAACCGACGGCCAACTTCCTCCAATCCAATTACAGACGCGGGACTCTGGAAATACTAAACCGATTATACAGAATTGAAAACATTAAGTACCTTTAAATATTCCGACTTCACCATCCTAAAAGGGACTTTATCGCCTACCGTTAGAGTACGAATTACAAATCTTAGAAATGATTTGGGAGTCAAAGATAGAATTCGAATGGAAATTATTTACGAGAAGCACTTATTTTGCAGACCTCGTAAAGAAGGTACTGATTAGAAAAGTTTGATAAGTTTGCGTTTCAAGAGAAGAACATCATTTCGCCAAAAATTTATCTTAAATTGCTTTTTATTAAACCTTCAAAGTTCAGGAGAACGTACTTATCAATAATTGAATGAATTTAATGATTTATTGAACTTTAGATCGAGTATTACTAATAGAAAATAAATTTTCGACTGCATAAGAATAAAAATGTTATATGGAGCTATGTAGATTTGCACTGGTCTGTAACATACTCTATATTAAGTTAACAACTAGATAATAAAAATATACAACCTGTAAACATTCAAGGAAATGCCTACAGAATACGATGTTTAACCGTTTTTATGACATACATTAAAATCGATGCAATATTGAACTTTATAGCAATTATCATAAGAGAATGCTGGTAGTTATTTGCAATTTACGACACAAAACGAGCCCGTCGGTAGCGACTGCGTTCGTGACTCACGACTCGCAAAACTTGCCAACTTTCAAGGATGTTTGCAAATAAAAATGTAACTCACATCCTGTTTAAAAGGAAACGTGAAAGCCTAGACTAAACACCCCTTGATTCTAGCTATTATGTTAGTAGGATTTTAAAAAATAGTAACGAAAGAAATTATGGCAGGGTTTAATAGCAAAAGACCGAATTTCATAGATGTAGAGACCTCAACATAACTTTTTGCATTAAAATTATCTATAAAAAGCATTAATTGTTTCTTCTTTTTTTTTACAAATAGAAAGTATTAAAAGCCTTTGTTAACTCATAAAGTAAAATTTTAATTGGACCTTTCCTGGTACCCAAATGTCATTATTTGTGTTTATAAAATGTTATACCAATTTTTTTTTATTCAATGTTGACAATTGAATGAAACGGGGCAAAGTATTTTCCCCACAAACACGGTTCCTTGTTAATTCATTTCCCCTTTTCACAATTTAATTTCTCATCCTTTTGGGACTTGTAAAAATAATTTTAAAGTTGAAATCGTAATGAACCTTTGACTCTGCCAAGACAATGTTAAAAATGAAAAAAAAAACAAAATAAGGCAGAACTAGTTTTATTCTTTGCCATTTCTTTACAATGAAAACTATTTTTTACCGACAAATATGCATCCATAGACTTATTTGGAATGGAGTGTACAAGGACCTCTGCAAATGTTTAATCTATGCCTCTAGGTGACGGGCGTGGATTTATCGTTATTATTTTATCTGTACTATACTTTGTTATAGGGTTACAAATTCCATACGTACTGTATTATTACATATACATACATCTATATACCATGTTAACAGTCTTAGGTCCCAACCCTACTCGATATTGAATATTAATTCCGTTGTCCCGCTTCTCATAACATCTCGCCGGTCGTGATCTTGGACCTCTAAGCGCATTGTCTGCCCGGTTACCCGGGTGTGGCTTGTGTGAACCGAGCCGTAATGGAAACACTGCGAATAGCCCCTTAGTACTGTCTCAGTATTAATTATAGATGGCGTTGCTTCATCGACAAATAGGAAAAATCAAGCAGTAAACGTTATCTCTCTAGAATACAACATATACTACTAAAAAAAAAAACCCTCCATAAATCCGTAGCTACTTACAATGGTACAATTTAATGCAGTCTTTTATTAAACTAAATATTTAATTTAAAACAAACATATCTATCATTATAATGAACTATAAAAATTACAGTTAATTCTATTGGTTTCCTTTTAAAAACTACACGTCGTCTTTATTGCAACATTTACGATTCAAATTTGCAATTAAACGGAAACCTAAAAACAATTATTAATTCGATAGCGTAAAATAACGAATACTAATGTAACTCGTTTCGCGGGTTTTTAAAATGTCACTGGCTGGTAACATATACATGCAAAGAGGTTATAATCTTTTTAAAAAAGTTTGCATTTTTACACTATAGGCAAACATGGATAGTCTAGTCCGGTGATAGAAGCAAAAGACATTAAAAACGTAATAAAAGAAGGATCATAGACCTACAAGGATCACATAAACGTAGCTGTTGGCAATATTATGAACTAACAATCATCTTCAAAGCGTTATATTTTGACCTATGAGCGAGCGGCAACTTCATGGGTCATTTTCGCCATTTCCATAATTTCGAAAAAAAAAACATCTTGGTTATGTTTTCAACATGGGAGAATTTTAAAAGAAGTTGCGAATTTTTGCTTACCGGTAACTCTTTAAACTAGTAGGCGCCCCACTGTTAAAATACTACCATAAAGAATCTTATGGTCTACTCGTACACCAGTTACAGTACGAAAAGGTTTTAGTAATGCTTTTTGAAATTGACAGAAGGGCGCTAGTGTGCTATCATAATTTAGTTGTTTATACTTCTGACCTTCCATACTCTGTGCCCTGTAGCTGTAGGCTTTTAACAAGATGAGAATAATCATTGTAGTAGAATTGCCTCATAACCATTCCCAAACTGAGTCGTAACAACTTAGACTGTCTTTGGTGCTTACTTTATGTTGCTTGCCTTTCTGTTATTGTTATTGAGAATAGCAAATAAGGCGACTTGAACACAACGTTTGAAATCTACGCCTACGTAGTTCAAAGCAGTAAATATTGAAGTATTATTGTTTTGAATTTATAATACACACTAAAAGTACACATAGAGTATAGTTAACTAAATCAAGATATTAAAGTTTATTTTTTTTTAATTTATGTATGGTAAAATCCTTTAACCTAACTTAAACAAATTATCCACTGATCTATAAAAAAGGATAGGCCATTTTTTAGAAATAGCAGCCTTTGTATCGTTCCGAGTCAAACGCATCTGTGAACTTTAGTGACAATTAATTATATCTCTATTATCTATACCATCATCAAACAGGCACAAAATTACGTCTTATTGCCTGTCCATTCATAGAAGTCAGTGAACTGACCACATAGTTTTTCATACTACCAGACTTACGTCTACAGATTGTAAAATTGAATTCAGTTGTTCTAGATATATTCTACATTTATGTTACACCCCTTTCCACAGGCTCGTCCTAGATACTGAAAAAACTAGATCTGCAACCGGTTGTATGGAACAATTATGTCATTTCCGTCACGTCTTGCATATAGGGTGTCCGTGGTCTCTAGTAGCCAAGATATGTGCGATAAAATTCTTCAAGTTTTATTAACTTTGAGGATTTTAACTTCATTAGTTAAGTCCCAATAAAATAATGGTTAAGTCTACTGATATCCAATCACGTAATCAAGGCTTAGTTCTGAAATTCGCCTATCATTATGAGATAGAAACTACTATACCCATAGTTACAATCTTACCCCTTACTCATTAATATTATAAATGCGAAAGTTTAGATGGATGGATGGATGTTTGTAAGAGTTTGTGGCCTAAACGCTTGAATAGATTTAAATAAAATTTGGCACAGATGTAAAAGCAGTCTGGAAGAACACATAGGCTGTTCATTTTTGTTTTTTTCAATACCACGCGGACGGAGTCGCGGGCGAAAGCTAGTGTTCTTATATTTTAATGGAAAAGATATTGTATGTTCTATTTATAAATTAGGGTTGGCATTCAACCAGTTTTATACTACCACAGAATATTAAAATTGATCTGTAAATAGTTTGTTAATTAAAAAGTCAGTCACAAAACGGTATAGGCGGACCTCTCATTGTATCGGGCACGGTAGCGAGATGGCTTCCGACAACCTCGTGACTCACGACCCGTATTTAATCAGCTCGGGAAGTAACGCATGCCCGCACCGCTTGTCCGACATCTTCTATGGTCACAAGTTACTTGTAAATTAACTACCGTTATTTTAGAAGTTTCCATTACAATAATAAAAAACGGACCTCCTAAATGCTTAATTATCTATGTGAAATAATAAAATCATGAGAAAGGCAAGGAAAATGACAAAGATTTGTAAAAGTAGTCTTCAAGCTATGTTTTGGATTGGATTCTAAATTACAAATAACAAAGCACAAAACCGAGAAAGTATTCGTGACGTCATTGGGCTTATATCTCGTAAAAATTTTCAATATTTTCTCCATAGCGTTACAAAGACTTGCAAATTTTCGTGTTTTTATTTTACTTTTTTTTTACTATTTACTAAAAGTATTATCAAACTTGATAAATCAACAACGTACTATCATTATTTCTTTAATCTATGTCGTTACAAACGTGCGTATGATAACTAAAAAATAGCTTTATTAGCTTAACCTTTCAACGTGTTATCTAAAGTCAACGTTTTTACCATTATTTAGATATTACCCACTAGCTGTTGCTTGTGACTTTGCCTGCGTTAAATTAAAAAAATAGTAAAAATGTTGACATCGGTCGAGTATTTGTGTTATTTCAATATATCCAAAAATACAAATCTATCCTCTTTATAATAGTATAGATGGACACAAAAATATTTCCTTAAGCCAAAAACTGGTCTATTCTAAGGCCATTAGTTCCGAGTTAACCGGACGGAGGCTTTTAGGTGAAGGTCGAGAGACGAGTACAGGGCGTGTGGGATGACGTCATATCCGGGTGAACGTAACTTATTCGTGACAAGCGTAACTTAACACTAGAATTGATTCTAAGATAAGCTTTGATTGATTCATTTTCTCATGTAATAACGAACTTGCACTCATTTGTTAAGTTATTTCTCCTGGTGTTAAATTATTACGATAAATTTACAGTCAAAGTCTCCCTTAATGGCCAGTTAAGGCTCTTGGTGCAATGCATTAAGAATGTTATGTTAAAAAACATATTTATGTGGCTGATAAGGAAGAAGTCTCTGTCTATACATCTGCAAAGTGTGCGTGTTTGTTCCGGGTAATCTCTGAAAGGCTGAACCGATTTAGACAGGATATTGAGAGGAAGGTGGCACACGAACGCGGGAAATTATAGTCAGGTAATGTCAATTATGCTCTTACGAGGTCGCGGTCGGCCGCTAGTATGAACGATAAATCGTTAAGCGATTTCCAACACATGGAATGCCAAATCCATGCGGTGATTAAAGTTGGTTGTGTATATATTTTTACATATAATAAAGTATGTATCGAAGTGGTTTTCAACGCACGCGGTAGATAAGATCGCCATTCGTTCGCCAACAAGCAGCAGTTTGCATACAATTTCGGCGCGTTTTGTCTTTGCAACGCATAAATCCCTCTTGTTCCCAACAATACATTCAATGTAAATCATCAACTCTTTTTACTTTTTAATATTTAATGTTAATAAATTAGTGCACAGATTAAAATAATACAGAGAGAACAAGTTGCCACGAGGCACTTATCAAAACTATAGATTCTCTCGGAGTTATTTTCTGGAATATCGTCAATTAGCTTTCGCCAGGGACTCTGTCCGCGTGGAATATAGAAAATACTAAATTAATTAGCCTATGTGTTCTTCCAAACTATCCTCTACATTTGTGGCAAATTCATCGAAATCCGTTCAGCCGTTTAGGCTACAAACTCTAACAAACATCCATCCATCTAAACTTTCACATTTATAATATTAGTGTGAAGTATAATTGTAACTTTTCAATATATAAACAAGATGAAACCAGTAGATAAGCAATAAATTCCTTCTTCCCACCAACATACAATCACGGTTATATCTGCTACATTTATATCCAGTATTAAAAAATAATCTAGATTTAAATTGCAGCCATTAAAATATTCGGAGCAATACATTAATTCAACGTACCGCTAATCTAATTAGCACGAAATCTTAATGTATGGTCGCATTCAAGCTCTTTCGTCAAAGATAATTTTCGTAATTAACGATGCGATATCTGTTATCTATTAGTATACAAGACTTCGATTCAGGGAAAACGACATACATCATAGGTCAAATATAACTTGACAGTATCAACGCTCCTTGAACGCATGTTTTTACCAACTTCGTTTTTAAATATTGTTATTAAAACAGTCTGCTAGATAAAAACCAGCTAATTTTTTTTCAATTAAGTTCCTTATGAACGACATGACTAAATTACTTAAATATAACCTCAAAATTTTATAATTCAATTAAAATTTCTTGAATTACAAATAGAAGGCGAGGACTATTACTCCATTACGTCTAAAGGATTAATTGTAATTGTTTTTCGTTTGTATTTTACAATTCAAAAAGATGAAATTCAATACTACAGTATCAGGGGCTTGATCATGTAATGCAGTATACCGTGTATAGTGTACTGCACCGACAGAGGCTTCCAATTTCACTGCATTGCGATCGATCTAATTCCAGCGGCCGCGATACCGCGAACTGTTTCAGTCTACGAATATTAATTGTTTATGAACACCGCTTTTATGAACGGTGCCAATAGGGTTGCCAGAAATATTAAATTAATAAAATGTTAAAAACTTTCTATTCCCAATAAAATAACGATGAATGAAAAATAATTCTGATAATCCACTCTTCTATACAATAAATAAACATGGTCATAATAATAAAATTTTACAGCACGTTTAGAAAAATTAACCTCTTTATAAAATAGTAAAAACCAATTAAAAGTTGGACAAGAAACTTATAAAAATCATTGTTTTTTTTACATATCAAATGATCAACATTGGAATTAAGCAATTACACGCTACACCGAACTGACAACCCTAAGCGTAACGGCGCGCGACATGTGAAAAGTGGAACTATAACTTAATTACGGATATAAGTTATTACTAAAGGGATATTGAATAAAAACTTAACGCATTTAACATAAATAACTTGAGAAATTGTAGCGGAAATGCTTATTTCTAATCCCATAAACGCCACATTATTAGGTATCGACGGAAATCCTTAGACAAGCAACTTTATAGTGTTAATAAATCATAATTTATTACTTATAACTTAATAATATGATTTAATATCTTGTTTCATGAACGTGATAAAATGTAATGCAATTGTGTTCAAATACACTGGTAAATTTTTTGATAATTTACATAAAAAGTATCAATAACTGAAATCTACAGTAATATTATAAAGAGGTTATATGTTTGTGTGTACACTTTAAGCAGACAAATAGAGTAAACTCATAAATTACTGTTACGTAAATTACATAATACATAAATTATCCAAAAAAGGTTAAAAGCAAACGCGGAAGACAACACAAACAATGGGAAGATGACATAAAAGAGCAGGAGGAGAGACTTGGTCTAGAAAGGCTAAAAGGGAAGAATTTGGAAGAGGCCTATGTCCAACTAGGACACTCAGATAACAAATGACAGAAAACGAAAAATGGGACAGTGATTATCCGAATAAAGGCTTATCATTATTATGTAACGATTAAACTCAAAACTAATGGGTCGATTTCAATAGATCTTTCATCAAAAGAAATATAAAATGATCACTAAATAACACATTTAACTCTTGATTATTATTATTATAATAATTCGGCGAAAGTAAAGCTATCTTACTAATATTATAAATACGAAAGTTTATATGGATACATGTTTGTTAGAGTTTGTGGCCTACACAAACGGATGTCGATGAAATTTTGGCATAGATGTAGGATAGTGTGGAAGAACACAGGCTACTTACTTTATTTTTTAATTCCACGCAGAGTCGCGAGCGAAAGCTAGTACATTATAAAATCTAGTCAAAGTTTTAATAAGCATATAACACGTCTTTTAATATTCAAGCGACAATAATAACACGTTATTACATTACATATTAAAACCACTTACGCACACCCGAGCTCCTAATCTCGGCGAATAATGATCTTATAATATTCCTTACTTTGACGTTCACTAGACAATATCAAGAGTTCTCTAGATAAACGGATCACGTTACTTGATTAACCGGCGCACATCCCTACTTTACCTACCCCTTATCACCCCCTGGGAATGTTTAAATGGGTGGTACCCTCCGGAAAGCGGGAGAACGTAAGTTTACCTGCTCCTTGCATTGAGAACTGACTTCATTAACAGACGATATATTATTCATCTGTAGTCTGAGCTTTGTATATTTTAGTATGTCAATATGATTCTCGATATAAGATTGCGTCTGCTGTGTTTTGTACATCAATCTTAAGGGCCAGTCGCACCAAAATGTAAATTGTCTAATAACAATCCAACGTGTAAAATATGTGATGGAAATATCGGATTTTGTTACCTGTGTCACAGTGATGTAATTTTAAGCTATCTGAGTCTTTATCAGTCAGTGGTGGGATGGGCCCTAAATAAGTAGAGGGTAAATTATTTTCTCTCACTGGTCTCTATTAAATGCATAAATCTTTGCTTGGAAATGACAGGTTTCGTTTCATTAAGACTTGAAATTGAGTTTTTTCTGTCTCTATTATTTATTTATAGTTTGAATCCTCACTGCCTCTATCAATCGTAATCGTCAGCTCTAAAAATCGTACACCCACTTCTAACCTGTCCATTTATAGATGTCAGTGATTGCTCTGTTTTTACATTTTATAAGAAGTCACGTAGAGTCCAAGATCTAACTACTAACTTAGGTTATGGCGATTTATTCCGATCACATGCAATATAGAGCGACCAAGCGACAATTTCTCGCTACTCGCAATCAAATTGACGACCACGCTCGACAGTCACTGCTAATGCCCCAGCTATCAGCATGCGAAGCATACGCGACACGAGAGAACGCCCAGTTACATCGATTTCACATCGACCTATCGAATACGCACTTTAAAGCACACTGTATTGGAAATTTAACGCGTGTTTCGGTCTCATAGAATTATATACGCATAGCTGTTGCTTAAGGCTTCGTCGGCGTAAAATTAAAAAATAGTGACATAGCCTATGTTACTCATTGATAAAGTAGCTTTTTAATAGTGAAAGAATTTTTTAAATCGGCCCACTAGTTTTTGAGTTATTTCAATACATACAAAAATACAAATCTTTTATCATCATCATCAGATGATGAGGGGAGATCCCCTGCCTTATCCTACTCCCGTAGGGTCGGCGCACCGGGTTTTCGCCCTCCAATGCACTCTATCATCCGTCATCTCAGTCATCACTCCCTTCTTGATCATGTCATCTTTCACGCAATCCATCCATCTTTTTCTAGGTCTACCTCTACCGATGTACCCCTCCACGTTCATAACTAACATCCTTCTTGTTACATGCGATTCATCCCTTCTCATAACATGCCCTTACCACTCTAACCTTTTACTCCTTATTTTCTCAACTACTGGGGCTACTCTCAAACTTCCTCTAATGTACTCATTTAATAATACAAATCTTTTATGTATATAAAATTCTTCTTCTTCTTCTTCTGTAGCTCTACAGCCCTTTGTGGGCCTTGGCTTGGTCCAGCATTTTTTTCCATTTCGGCCTATCTCTGGCCACGGTCCTCTAGTTCGCTATGCCAACGGTTTTCACGTCTCTACTTATGCCGTCTATCCACCGGAGCTTTGGCCTCCCTCGACTTCGACGGCCCTCAGGATTACTGGTCATGACGCATTTAGGAACTCTAGTGTCATCCATCCGCTCCACGTGGCCCGCCCATCTGAGCCTGTTCAATTTAATGTGTCCCGCCACGTGCAGTTCTTGGTACAAGTCATAGAGCTCCTGATTGTAGCGACTTCGCCATTGGTTTTCTTCACACACGGCACCGAAGATGCGTCTCAGAATTTTTCGCTCGAAAACCAACAGTGCATTCTCAGTTTATAAAATTACTACATATTTATAATTTCTACTTTTAATTATAGACAATTCTTACTTATCTAATACTCTAGAGAATTAATTAGGATATGGTGTCTTTTATTTTATTTGAATTGATAATAATAAATAATTCATTAGTTCGGCTACACAAAGGAGATGAAGGCTTTTTACGCTGCACGCCAAGGTCCCTTCAGTCTCATTCACAAGATGAAATAAAAAATTGGAGCAACGAACTGGGAATCGTACCGCGACCATCATTATCCTGCTCACGTAGCCACGTCTAAACTACCGCTCATTGTCAATACCAGCCGCAAACCACTAGAATCAATAGAGATGTTACCGTTAAATCGTGATCGACAGTTTGTAATTTATCTAGGCTGATAAAGACTTGGTTGGCACGTCATTGACAGTTGCAGTCATCAGCGCTGTTATTAGTTGCACAAAAAAGTCAACCAAAGTTTAAAAAGTCGAATAATCTCATCAATCTGGGAATTTCTTTCGATGACCAATTTTTTGTATCTTTCCAATTTTCCTAGTCATATCGCATACTGGCGGTATTATCAATTTTCCGGTGACTATGACATTATCGCCGTCACACGGGACCTATGATCGCTTCAAATTGCTCGGTCGTCTAATGAATGGCAAATAGACCGGCCAAAACAAACGCACAAGGAGGTTGAACTTCTAAACTTTTTTTCCTTGTTTGTTCCGAGACAAAAGTGGTCTGTTAATATTAGTTCAAGTTAACTCTACGATTGTTTTCGTCTAATATACCAAGATGTCATTTTGTACTTACCTATTTCTTTAAAAACGTTTTAAAATGCAATAAAGTGGACAGTAGCAGACAAACAGCTCTACGTGAACTTCTGTTAAAAACATTTGAAGAACTAACTATATGACAAGTAACAAATAGTATTGATTCAAAAAAAAGTTAACTAGCTTTCGCCCGTGACTGTCCGCGTAGAATTAAAAAAAAAACGAAAGTGTATAGCCTATGTGGTCTTCCAGACTATCCTCTACATCTATACCAAACATCCATCCATCCAAACCTTCGCATTTATAAAATTAGTATGAAGTATGATAGTATGATTTATCGAGAGAGAGGATCGAAGCGTATCATAGTAGCATGCTTATTGTTACTCTATAAATAAACATTAACAACTAATAACTAAACAAGGTCAAAAACAATCAATTCCAATATCTTGCAGATCAAGTTATCTACACAATTCACTAGTTGACAACCTTGTCTGTGCGAGCACACGGCAAAGCACAAGGCCACAAGTGCATCAGACGCGATATGAAAGCGACTGTTTATTTGATTTTCTGCTTGTAACTAATGCTAGTTTCACACGAGGACGGTGTGGCAGAACAGTAGATAGTGCCAGTAATGCACAGACGTATAATACCAAGAGGGTTTTTTTAATAGACTAGAACAACGTACATGGAGTATATTTTTCTATACCTACCCTACAAATTAAACTCTACAAACTAACTAACTCTATTGTGAGAAGGTAAAGGGGACTAGAATTTGGCATCTGGTACAAAGGAATCACTTCGACTTCCGTAGTACTGCACTGGTCGAGCAGGCCATCGGTGCAAGTTGATCTCTACCACTAAAGTATACTGTTTATCAGTGTGCATTCAAACGAGAACAGTACTCTCTATCATTCGGTCCTCGTGTGAAACCTTCATAAGCCTCGGCCAGCGAACTCTCGAGCACGCGCCTACACCACAGATCATAAACTACCCACTATTATACGATCGGTTAAAAATAAATTCACTCCAATATCGATATTACACAACACGCGCTCTAAATTTTATTTTTCATAAATTTCAATAACGTTTACATAAACGCAAACGTTTTAAAATCCAAATATATTGTGTAATGTTAAATAAATACATCTAGATTTTAACGTGTCCGGTTTTGATCTCGTACGTATTTGTATCAACTAAGTATTATACCGTTATCAACGTTTTTTGCAAATGGCATGAAATAACCTTTAACTTGACTGCTAGATTACATATCTCGAAAATGTTATAACGTTTTAAAGTCATACAAAATCATAAAAAATGGGAACATATTCTACTTAACTTTATTTTCATTACATTCGTTACTAGATTTTCCCGAGACTGTCAATAATTAAAAAAAACTAGTAATGAATACTTTTAGCTCATATTCCTCAGATAATGCATTAGTAGAGTTAGTATATTATTCTTAACTAATTAAAAAAAACTAATCTTTCGTTTTAAAATTAGTAAGGATATAGAAATATGCTACTGCACGACTCTAATTGTTAATGAATTACTGAAAGTCCCTAAAAGTAAATACTTCATACAAAAAATACTTCTAATGGCCAGTTTCCCAACCACTTCTAACCATTCTTTAGTATATTAGTTCGATAACTTCATGAAATGTGTTTCCGAACCACGTAATTTGATATTTACTTCTTTAAAATATAGTTCAAACTAGCACTATTGAATCACTAGGTAATGATAAAATAAATGGCAACTTCAGCAACCCAGCATAAGTGCGTCTAGGAGTTCGAAATCAAAAACAATTTAAAACGTAAACTTTACAGTTTTATGCGTATTACGAAACATAACGACACAAATACATTTTACATCACTATATTACTCGTCCCCCTACAAAGTGCATTGTGCACGACTCGCAGTCAGCATTTTGTCCCCGTTGTTTTTATTATTACCAACGTAACTCCCCTCTCTACATTTTAGAATGAACCGATATTTACTTGCAACAACTAAATATTGTTCAAACTTTACTATTAATTCTACATAACTTTACTTTGCGACTCTTATCTACACGCTACATTTTTCATGTCCTATAAATTGCAAGTACTCATATTAATTACATGTATTTCTTATTAAATTCTTACCATTTATTTTCCTCATGCCAGCCCTAGACCTTCACAGCACCGCCAAAATCCTTATCCCAGACTCGGTAAATAACAAAACACATACACCACCACAAACTTTCATATAATTCACAAATAACACATGTAAACTACAAATCAGTGCATTATATTCCAATAATAAGTTAATATCAAAGTTGTTAACTCAATTTAAAGTTTATAAAGATGAAAACAGTAAATTGTTTATCACGTAGCGATCTACACCCACGCAAACATGTTGCGACGCGCGTCAACGCCGCGTGACTGCAACGTGATCGTGTCACTTTGGCGCCGCCATCAGGGACCGAAGCGTAACTTACTTATAGTTCAGTACTGAGATCAAAGATGGCGCTGTATCGTAAATTTAGAATTCTTGTTTACAAATCATTGAAAATTAAAATAAGGGGAATAAAAATTGGAGCATCTTAAAAAGAAATACATGCAAAGTATGGAATATCCTTAACCGCTTTCTAGTTTAAAATTAACTAAAAGTCCTAACTCTAACTTGAATAATCTTACGAGATTAAGTTGCACATAAACATTGAATAAAGTGATATGTTTACTGTTATAATCTTTATAATTAAAACTTTATTCTACAAAAATAAATCATTGTTTATATAAGCTTACCTTAAATGACCAGCAGTATAAAGTTGTATATCCAAGTTTTTAGGTTATAATGTAAACGCCAAAGCAGCACTTCACTGAAGGGAAAATTATAAACAATACACTTTTGAACTAAACAAGAATTATCTTTTTAGAACGCACAGATAGTTTTAATAAAAAAAAGACCAAAAAGTAAGTCCAAAACAAAATTTAATATATTAGACACTATCAAATGATTTCCTGAAAAAACTTATTGGATTTTCCAAATTCACAAGCATTAAAAACACATTTTACGGTGAAAAGCAACCGATAACACTATCCATCACCCCATTATCTTCACGACTTGAAGTTGGCAGCAAAAGCTCACGTCAAAATATACCGTAAATAACACAGTATGCTTGGGGGCGCACCACCCTTAAGTTACATATGCGCCTAACTTGAATGTGAATGTTCGTTTTTCGATATTGTAATTGAAATTTCAAGAGTTAGAAGCTTTAAATCGATGCCGGCCGGCTTTAACGTGCGTGGACGAACGACTATCGGCGTGTCGTAGCTAAGCTATGGACTTGGCAAGGCGGTTTCGCTGGCGAGGGGGCGGCGGGTCGTATAAACTCGTATTACAATACGTTAAATCGCCTCCAGCCCTCGTCGACTGCAGTCGCAATGAGCGTGTACTCTACTGCGACATCCTCGAGTACTCTCTTAACGTACACACGGCCAATTAACTTCAGCTTAATGACGCTTTTCCATTTCAGAGCGCGGGGACTCTAGGTACTACTGTTATTATCTTTCTGGAACAAAGTACATTCTGAAACGTAGAAATGTTGAATTATTTTGTTTTACTACGACTTTAGTTTATTCAAAGATTAAACTAAAAATTATTAAGTAAATATAGTACAGTAAAGTTATTCAACAAAGACCTAGTAAGCTAGAGAAATGATTTTTTTGACGAAGACGGAGAGCGTCAATTTATCCGGTTCATATCTTTCTGTACATTTCATTACTTCCGCTATGGACGCGACGGGGTTGGTCCGGGGGTGTTCGTGTGAGTTCGGCAGTCTTCGGCTTATTCCGACGGACTAATCGATACTCGTCAGGCATGCTACGCTACCGTGAATAGATGCTACGAGTCTACAACCGTAGCCTACGCTACAACTCCGACTGTATTTAATGGTCGACGAACTTGACACCGCACGTAGAGTTCGCCATAACATCACGGACCTTGTGAAAATCAAAATTAGTTTTTATTTAAATGTAACACTAACATAAAACTGCTTGCTTTATCTCCAAAGTCATTTAACATTAAAATTAGCAAATGGGCCTGAAAGTATACGTTTTTCAACATTTCGTTAGTTGAATGTTCCAGAAACCAAATTTTTGTACTATTTCCGTTCCCGTCTCTCCTCTCGTTTCTCAATATAAGGAATTATCCATTTTCTGTGCGTCCTCTCCGCTGTCGATTATTCGCTCGCTATTTTAGCGAATTCATGTGGCTGCTTGCTCGTCTGACATTTTACTGTAAAAAAAAGTACAAAAAATTCCCAAGACAGCAATTGTTTAATAACTAATTATGAAAACAAGATATATATGGGGATAATAAGCTGATTACAAAAAAATAATTGCTTTCTTACTATCATCATTAAGATCATCTGGTATTTTATTTCATTAGAAAAACCAACACTAATCAGAATTGTACCTGTATCTGCCTGGTATGATTTGCGTGAGCTGCGAGTCATAGTTCTCAGCTCTTCAGCTTCCATAGTTATAGTATTGGCGTTGAGCTGTGAGCTGTTAATTAATTGTTGAAAAGCCACAGCTCAACTGTTCTGTTGAACTGGATCAGAGCTCATGACTTACCTAATTATTTGTGCTGGCAGTATTCTATTTACACTTTAGATGTTTTGTTTGCAACACTTGTCCTTGATTTATGTCAGTTTATGTCACTGTCAAATGTCGAAAATGAATCCTTGACATGTCAGTTTTCTGATCTGTGAGCTGAGCAATCTTCTCATCATTGATTTGTTATAGTTTCTTTAAGATTTATTAATGTTAAATCAATTTTTATTTTGTCTTTGTTATTTTAGTTTTATATCCAGTTGTCTAAGTGCTTAAATGATTTTTAAGATTTGTATCAAAAATTACCTTATAGCATATTTTTGTGTCTGATAGAAGAGCGGCACGATGAATAACCCCGTAATTTTATCGTTAGTATACATTTTAGTTAAATAAAACAAAACGATTGTCACCTTTGTGTTCATTTTAACTCAATATTTACAGTGGTTACGACCTTGTCGCTAAAGGTATAACTAAAAGTCAAGCGACTTTACCTGAATTGGGGTTGAAAGATGTTATTCCTAATGGCTCTTGGTTGGAAGCAAAGCAGATACAGTCCGCAATTGATGCTCGAATGCAACTCATTGCTGCTGAACGAATTGAGAAAAGGTAAATTGAATTTTATTCAGAAGTATTTTCTTGTTTCTTAATTACTATTGTGTAGTGGTGTTCAATAGTAAATGTGTACATATGTTATGTGATGTCTAAGAAGACCTGCACATTAAGTTTTATTGTTTGGAACATGTTAGCAAAATAACTATCATACTAAAAATGTGGTATATTGTGTTCAATAAAATGAAATGGTAATTTATTTGTTTTAGCTGTATATTAAGTCATGCGGAATGGAAAGAAAACTTGATGTTAGCGGAGGTGGTTCAGAAATCTGGTGGTCATTGGCAGTTTATGGGACATAATGTTGGAAAAACATTATATTTATATCCTGAAGAAGCTCTATTTTTAATTGAAATTGTAAGTTTATGTGAATTTGGTATTATTTAATACTAACATTTGCCCGCGACTCCATCCATGTGGAATAAAAAAAATCAAGTGAGTAGCCTGTGTGTTCTTCCAGACTATCCTCTACATGTATGCCAAATTTTATAAAGATCTAATGAGCAGCTTAGGCTACAAACTAACAATCATCCAACCATCCATCTAAACTTTCGCATTTACAATATTAGTAAGATTTCTTGGGTTTTCTAAGTATGTGACTACATTTTAACATTGTTGAGCCATTTTGTTTATAATAATATGTCACTAAAGTTTAAACAGTTTAATAATATTTTTTTTATTAACAATGATCCGGTTTTATGTACAATTTTAATTGATAAAATTTTCTAACAAGAATGTTGAGATTTTTTTTGAATATGTTAACACCTCTAATAACTTTTTAAATATGCTTGAAGCTTGTGTTCGCATTGTTTCAACATGTTCAGACTTAAACTCAATTCTCGTAATTGGTACTCTAACCTCAACATTTAAATTATTTTTTAATCTGTGTTCAATTTGAATTATTTTCAGAATAGTCTACTTCTGAAACATAATGATGTGAAAGTTTCATTACAACAAGCTTATTCTTTGTTACTAAGAGATAAAAATTTATTACTTCAATACAAAGTGTATGGAACTCTCAGTAGATGGGGTTTCAAAGTATTTAGACATACAGATACAAAAGTGACAGATACACAAGTGACAGATACAAAAATGACAGATACAAAAGTGACAGATATAAGTTATTCAGATGCAATTAATGAAATAAATAATAAATCGGAAGGAAGTTACTCACAAGAATTGCCAAAACAACTTGATATGGAAGTCACGGAAAGCAATAATGAGAGCATCATATTAGAAAATAATGAAGAGAAATGTAATTTGAAAAGAAAATCTTCAGTACTTGATTCAGATGGTAAGGATTCATAAAATTAATCTATTAATTCTTTTTTAAGTAAACTAGCTACAGTAGAACCTTGATAACTCAAACCTCTGTAACTTAAAAACCTCTATAACTTCAAAAAATAATATGTTCCTTTCCTATCAGAGTCCAAAACTTCTACAACATAGAAACTTGCTAACTTAAAATATTTTGTGTTTCCCTTGGACTTTAACTTATCGAGGGTCTACTGTATATGCCTGGATTAAATTTTAATTAAATTATTAATTCTTCTTTTAAAATAATTAAATTTTAATTGAAGCATGTAACTTCTAAGGGATTTTCAGTATAAGATTTTTTTTTTAGATTGTGAAACTAATGGAATAGAAGAAACCATAAAATGTAAAAAGCCTAAAAGTAAAAACCAAACAATTACCTATTCATACAAGATAGAAAAACATAAAAACAGACAATTAAGATCATGTAATGTGGACAACTTGCACAAATTATTTGATGAATTACCAAGTTTTTTAAATACCGAACTCGTAACTATAAAAGTACCCGACAAAAGGTTCATTCCAGACAATATTTCCTTCACTAAAACTACATATACACTTAATTTAAGCTCTTTAACAACAAAACAATTGCAGAACCCCTCCCCACAAGTGACACAAACATCTAGTTCGGTAGACGAATCAAATAGAGATAACTTTGGGAGTGTCCAAGGCAATTTTAGATATCAAATTCCTCCATACATGCAATATTACAACACTCCGTACAGACCAAATAACTGTTGGCATTCATATTTAAGAGCTAATTACTACCATTACAATATGTCCTTTCAAAGACCTTTCATGGGAAATTTTCTATTCACACCCAGATTTCAATATTTCCCTAGATTTCAATATTTCCCTAGATTTCAAAATTACCCTAGATTTCAGAATTTCCCTAGATTTCAGAATTTCCCTAGATTTCAGAATTCCCCTAGATTTCAAAACACTAATAGACCACGATATTTCAGTCGACCATACACTAATCGACGACAAAGAAAAAAAGCGCGAGATAATGCCAAGCATTATCATTTTGAAAGTATAATTAAACTAGCTGCTAGAATAAAAAATCTAGTGACGAATGGACAAGTGCATATCCAACCATTAACTATACTAAGCAATCTTATAGAAACGTATAATTCACGGTATGGTTTTAAAATTAAACTCTCCGATGATTACGAAATTGTTCTAGATACAAACATTTTAGATACAATAGAACTGGACGATGAGGGTGAACAGATAAAGAAAAAACCTCGTGTAGATTCAAATTCTGATACATATACAATTAATTTCAACAATATAAAACAATTAGCAGAAAGACTTAAAGTACTCGAAAACGATGACAAATCATCCGCACGGCACAGAAGAGCATTTTCAAATCTAATCAAAACATTTAATAAATCTTACAATGCGGATATTTATGTGACAGATAATTATAAAGTTCTAGATAGAAGATTTATAAGTCTAGAAAGTTCTTCTGACTCTGATTGCATGATAGATGAAAACGCCAACTCTAGTGGTAAAAAAGTACGGAATCCATTTAACATTTTAAAACGTCTATCGGAGAAACGTAATAAATCTTTAGACGCTCCAGGAACAAGTAGTGATACTTTTATAACAGACGCTAACATAGACGATAATCTTGATATACAAAAGAATCTAAGTAAAGAATGGATACCGGACGATAATAATTTTGGAAGACCTGAAATTTCTGGTGCTGATGATTCAAACACAGCTAATTTATTTTACGAATTCATGAAATTTCATCCAGAAAATTACGAAAATTGGCTCGATCTTAAAGGATCTTTCTTTAGTAGTCTAGAAGAGACTGCCGATTTTTTTAGGAAAACAACTGACGAATGCGTACAAAATAGATCTTTGGTAGCACCTGAAGATTGTGTCGATATTGTTTCTGTGTTGAAAAAACTTAGCATAATTAAATCTCATGATATGACTGGTGAAACAAATCTTACGATAGATTTTGATGTGTACAATAGAGATGTACAGAATTTCAAAAAGACCAAACGTCCTGTACCACATTTCAGAGTATCTTGTTTAGAGTAAGTATAAAAATGAAAACATTCGAATCGAGTAAATTAGAGCGTTTCATCGGGGTTCTAGGTTTATCGATTAATCGTCCCAATGGGTTTATTTCCCGTTGGGACAGTTTTTTCTGTAGATTCGGTCGGTCCAAAGGCCAAACACTAAAAATACCCGGTGTAGGATGTCAATTACTATATTTATTAACAAAGTAAACATTCGTATTCATTACAACTTCATTTTTTAGCGAATCAGCAACATTCCCCAGCGGTGAAGAAATTGCAACTCTCCACGCAAAATACAAAGATGACGTGCGAATAGTTTTTGCCATCGTCGGCAACGGCACAATTAACTTTGTGCAAATAAATCCATTCAGTTTACCTAATCACATATCTAGTAATGTAACCTGATTTATATCATTCACTTATATACTAAAATAAAACAACTGTATGTATAATTTGTTTTATTACAATTATATTTAACATTTAAAGCTATGTTAAAAGCGTATGGCACGTGATAAGGATGGCTCTGTGCATTACTAGACTAGATTTAACAAGTAAAATGGAATAAAACCGCTTAACAATCAATTCCTACGAACTATATCGTTTACATACACAACCTTCGTCTATCTATAAATTATTTTGATTTATCTATATCAAACCGTAAAGAGGGTAGATTTAAAAAATAATGCGTTTCAAGTTTAAAACTTGAAGATTGCAGTAATGTCATTCAGGATTTGGAATTACGGTGATTATACTAAAGTCTAAAAGTGTACTGAAAACAACAAGATTTTTCTTGGCTGAATTTGTTTAGATCTACCCTCATAGATTTTCGTATAAATAACTACAGGTCCAAGAACCATACCACAACCGTAGTTTACAATATAGTTACACGTATAAGTAACACTACAATACAAGGAACTAGTCAATGGTATAAAATTACTATAGGAACTTGATTCTTCCTACACTATAAAATGCATAATGTGTCTGGTATTTTCAATATTGTACTTAAAAACAGTGTACACAAAATTAAATAACGAGTAATCCTTTTTAGTCTATAAGCTACAAGACTAACCTATCTAAAAAAAAGTTTTAAATAGCCTTTAGCTGGTATGATTAAATATAAATATTTAAACCACAATTGATGTTTTAATATTTCCGAGTAATCTCGTAAATGTCTTTAATTACAACTTGATATGTTCTACCGCAATCCTATATACGAGTATTAAAGCGCAAAATACAACACTTTGTATATTTATATATACCTACTAACTATTGGAAGCAATACTAAGATATTGATAGAATTATAACAACCATTTCGTAGTATAGCTTAACCGAAAATATAATACAAAAAATTAAAGGACTGTCCCACCAAATTTTAAATTGATAACAACCTAACATGTAAAATACGCGATGGAAATTTGATTTTGTTACTTTATCTGACAGTGTCGTCATTTTTAAGCTATATGAGCCTCTATCTGCCAACGGGACAGGTACTAAAAATCCTATCCTAATGGTACTTTAATTACCTTTATTGGATCACTTTTTTTGCAAATGAGTTAGTTCCATATTCTTCCGCAATATGGCGAGGGTGTAATAGCTCTGGTCAAGTCATGTCAAGGTTATACACATTTAAAAAAATCCGAGGATTGGGGGACTAGTCTACAATTTTCGATGTCCTAATATTAGTTATTCAATTAGTAGAAATTATGAGTTAAAATGTAAACACTAGTGGGCTTTTTGTTTTTTTACGACTACATGTTAAAATAGAAAACATAACTTGTTTATCTTTACTCTACAAAAAATCTTTCTAATTTTCACGTTTAACATATTGTTTGCTATAAAAATAATATAAGTTAGGGAAAAATAGGATTGATTAAAATAAGTGTCACAAAATATCTTCAGTCATATTCATTGGATACCCAAATAAAATTTTACATTTTTTAACAAAAAAAAAACCTGTTTATCCGATGCATTTTATTATTTTGTACTATTTCATTTTAAGAACTAAAATTAGTTATCTATTTTATCGTACGGCGGAATAGGAACCCCCATAAATAGTATAATTTGACCATTGTTAAGCGTGAAAAAACAAAACATGAATGTACTATTTGAAGCAGTATACATTTACTATATTTTTTATGCCAGATTATTACACTCATTGTTTTTTTTTTAATAGAAAGTAATAAATCTCAAGGCCATCCAAAATTAATACCAGATAACTCATAAAATCTCTCATTAAAAGGTCTATAATATTCCCTCAATCTCTCGATTACCACAGGATCTATGTACGGATGGTTGCGACCTTTCGTCTTACCGAGGCAATGCGGCGTCGACTTTCCTTCCGACTTTAGGAGGCAAGGAAACCCTTTCGTTGAGTTAAAGTAGAAGTGTTTATCGGTTATTAATCTCTTCAAACCAAGGAAATCCTGGAATAGAGAAATTTATATTGTTTATTGTTTTATTAAAATAATAAATCAGGCAATACTCTTGAACTATAAAGCATCATTATTTCTACTTATAAATCTTAAAAAGTAGCAAAGATCGTAGATTGTTTTCTTAATATTCTACAAAAGACATTGCTTTCATCGTCTTTGGTTAAGTCTAGACTATGATTAAGATCCATGCCTTTCTCTTAATGATCCCACAATTTAAGAACAAGCATTTTTGACTTACAACCGCTCGTTACAAGACGGTTAAGTCGCTTGTCTTATTAAAACATATTTACATACTTCTACAATGTTCGTGAGACACGGGTTCCTTACCATGGGCAGTATGACCCTTAAAAGCATTTTTGCACTAGCGCATAACTTTAGTCAGACCGTGAAAATGACACATACAACTGTACTTAAAAACCCAATCATGGTAAGAAATCTGTGTCTTACGAACATTAACTGTGTAAAAACCATGAAAGTTTAAGGAGTTCATACTTGTACTCTAGCCATTTCAGCTGCGGGATCCGCGACCAGTCTCTCCCCACTGATAAGCAGCAGTCTGGAGCGAGGGAAGCGCCGGAGCCAGCGGCGCAGCGGGCGCGCGTACACGCCCAGCCGCACCGGCGGCCACGTCGCGTCTACCACGGACCACGCCCCGCCCCAGCCCACGGTACTGTTCACTAGCGCTAAATCCTCGAACCGCGGCAAACTGGGCCTTTTACTGTGAGTAGCGGGAACAATGAAAAAAAGTAATCGGTTATCATATAGCACTATGGCAGTTCATTAGAAGTCGCAACATATAGTGTGTTATTTGAAAAAAATATGGATTTTCCCACTGGTCATAGAATATCCTATTATCATAAAAAGAATTGGACCTCGAGAACCTCAATATTTGAATGAAACGTATAACTTATGGCATGACTGTAGTAAAGTAGCAAATTATTTGTTGTTGTATTTTTACCGTGTTAGAAATGTATGTAAGCACTTACTGTGATGGCAAGATGAGAGCTTTTTGTATTTCACTGATCGAACCAACCTATTCTGAATAAGGAATATCCTCACCTAGCAGATTGTGTATAATCGCTTATAGCTCTGGTTACTGGGTCTCGTACAACCGCAAGAAGTCTCATTGCGGGGTTCATGGAATACACCCTGCGAGGCGCCGACCGCGTCACCCAGTAAGATGGCGTCTTCTCCATCGTTATCTGACCTTCTATAGTTGCTGGCATCTTCTCTCTACAAAAGACCGCATTTTTTACTACTCATTTTTCACTACTTAATCGTAATTTATAATTGAATTAAGACACTTTAACTAAGTTTATTTTATTGCTAACTAGCTGATGAAATTTTAAAATTTAGCCCATGTTGCCCAACGATAACGTAGCTTTCTAATAGTGAAAGAATATATGAAATCGGCCCAGTAATATTTGAGTTTCAATACATACATAAATACAAGTTTTTCCGCTTTATAATGTTGTCAAAGTTTTATTTTCCGATAACCATAGTCGTAAATAAGTACATATGTATACATAAGCGTTTCTGCCTACTGTTTTCCGTCATAAAATAAATCGTAGCATAAACTCGAGTACTGAGTTCGAGTGGGCCGTGTCAACTTGACCGATTTTTCCCTAATGAGAACAAATGACAAAAGTATTAACATCCTCCCTATTTTAATGAGTATTATTTATACTCATAAGACTGTTACAATAGATATCTAGTATATGAGATGTAGTTGAGTGGTGAAAAATAACTCACGGTAATCTTAGAGAATAGTATGTTTTATTTGAATATTCTTACCGATACCATTCGAAACCCTTGTGATAGAACTTATCAAAAAAGTGGACTTCCGATCCGGCTGCACGCACGTCAGGATGCAACCTAAAAAAAAATTAAAAAGTAAGACGATTATAAAGTCAAAAGGTCATGAAAAACGATGAACCCAACCACCACCTTGTCCCGCGTAGTTCAAATGAGTTAGGCGAGCGAATTGGCAAAACACTGCCATAGCGTGGACGCTGCATAGTCAAAAGATATTAAAACAGTCTTCCACTTAAAAATCTGTAAATAAACTTTGAGTTACCTTAAAAATTCAAGCAGAGCGCGTGTTCCACACTTCTTTACTCCGATAATCAAGGCATCTGGCAGTCTTTTAGTGGGCACCAAATTTTTATTTTTCAGTCTCCTGTATTTACTTCCAAGGCTATCATCTGTTTTGTACCCGAGAAGGGAAACAAATCGCATCGTCGCACTTTTGTAACTTGATATGTGATGTGCGTTAAAAAATGTTTTTAAATTGAACTGAAAGCGAAAAAATCATTTCGAATAAGTAAATACCAAGCATTTTACACTTTTCCTTTTTTAAAATACACGCAGAGTGAATTAAATGAATTTTAAAAAGTAGTAATACTAACTCACCTTTTTTTCGTCAACTAAGCAAGTATTTAATAGATAAATTAAATATAATAAAAACAGGAATGTAAAATATATAAAAACACTTCTTTTCGAGAAAGCCGGAATACATTTCATTGCTTTTTTTGATAAACATTTGTGCAATATTATAAATATTTTTACTCAAATATTTTTTCACGATAACTATCATTTAATAAATATTAACTACTTATAACAGAAGATAACCACACGCAAAAATTTACGTTAAACATTATATTTTGCGAATAATAAGACGGTCAATGTTTTAGTTAATTTCAACCTTATGTTCTGTCGGATCTACACCATCTCTACTGGTCTCTACTACGCAAACTCCGACAATAATTGTGATTAGCGAATACTGCGACAACATAAAGGTTAAAGGAGCAGGAAAATAAAATTTCATTTGATAAGCAATAATGTAATGTATATTTTTGCCATGAATAAGACTTACTTACGAAGAATAGTAAAAAAATAAACTAAAACCAGTGATAAAAATTGAGGATAAAGGCTGATATTCATTTGTTTTTTAATAAATTAACATTAAAAACTTAACAGATGTATACGAATTATAATTATTACTTTAACAGTTGTAAGGTTTTTTATTGTTGTTGTGGAATTTAGCGATTAAAAAAATATTTATTTTAATCTGAGTATCAAAATACACAATGCTGCCAACGTAAACAAATTTTAACAAATGACAGGCGAGCGGCAACTAAATAAAAAGAAATTTTGTTGTGTTGAACTTTGTAGCTTTGAAATAATTTAAAATGACAGTCCAGCAGATTAACTCGAATATTTCTGACGACTCGGATGATATGGTTAGTTTACCTTCCGAGGAAGATATTTGCAGACGAAAATATCAGTTATTGTTAGAGCGATGTGAAGTATTGCAACAGGATAACGAAAGAATTGTAAATAGGTTCGTGTTTTAGCGCGATGTTCTTATTTATGTGTTGTTGAAGTGTGATAGGATTGCATTCCTTGCAGGATACATGAAGTAAAAAGGATAACTAAACGGTATAAGAAAGATATAAAACTTCTGGTCGAACGATTGGATAAACATGGCGATCCCTTCAGAACAACAGCAGTGGAGGTGGATGTTAAGCCTGAGGTGACATCGCGGGTCGCTCGCCCTGCAACCAAAGCTCAGCCCATGCAGAGGAATACTGATAAGCAAAACGCAACTGGAGGCAAGAAAACAGGCACAAAAAGAAAAAGTAAAGCAGACAAGGTAAATCAACACAAGAAAATATCTCTTCGTTACTTTAGAGTTTTTTTTAACATAACATCTATTGATAGAAAAAGATGATTTATTAAAAACAACATTTTTCTGTAATAGAATCAATTAACTGTCAATGTAATAAAAAAACTTTTACATTTGTAGCCCGAAAGAGATCCAAATGCACCGAAGAAACCATGCAATGCATTCTTCCAATTTTGTCAAGAACAGAGGCCTCTAGTTGTCGCTGAAACTGCTACAGAAATGGGCTCAGAGCCCTCAAAGCAAGAGATAACGAGGCAATTAGCTTCAAGATGGAGAAACCTGACTAATGAAGAAAAGAGAGTAAGTAAACTTGCATGTTTCAAATGAGAATGTGAACAACAATTGTGCTACATTGTCAAAGTAAAATTTGTAGCATTAAATAGCATTCCTATTAGTCAAACTTGTATAACTATGTAGAAAGAGTTCTTACAAATTACATTGTAAAAATCCTTTTTTATACTATGCATACCAAATTATAGCTTAGTTACTAGCAAAAATGTATTCCTAGTTTAAAAAAATAAGTGGATTGAAGCATATTTCCTTTTATACCCCATAAGTACAAGTACCTATAACCAATAATATATACAAGTAAGTTTTTTCTTATTTGGATATTTGATTTTTTCAGGTATATGTGGCTATGTTTGAGAGATCAAAAGAGAAATATGTAGAAGAAATGTCAGCCTACATAAAGAAGGAACAATGACATTGCTGCCAACATAACGCAGTAACTCTCTTGTGATAGTCAGCTTTAAGTTATATTAAACTATTTAATAATTACTAGAATGTTTTTTAAAAATCCGATATTTTTAACACATTGTGACCTCTTTAGATATGGAATATGTAAGTTTTTTTTATATGAGAAGGAGGTAAAAGAGTGACAGTTATTTAAAAAGTACAGGAGCAAAACTCTTACACATGATCTTTTATAACAATTTATTATTTAAAACATACAAGAAATTTAACAAAATGAAAAAATGCATAGTTCACATAATAATTTATCAACCCTTGAAACCATCTTTTTCAAGACGAATTGCTCTCATAGTTTCTATAGGGTTGCGTTGATTAGCATGTTCCATAACAGAAGGTACCATTACTCTCATAAACGGATTGTACAACTTTTCTTCAGCAATTGTTGATGGAACCTGAAAATATTAAATATTACATTAATAGCAAAATATAAACATTTCATGCCTAATTCTAGTTATATCTTATAACATTCAAAGGAACCATCTTATCAAGTTGGCTTTGTCTTAGTCAAGTTTCAGAAGAAAAAATCTTATCTATTCTTTGAAAATCATCTTGCAAAGTGTATTGATGGCAATAAATGTGTTAAATGAGATTATAATAGGTATTAAACAACTAAGTTAGTGAAAGAAAAAAATCTTGAAATGTACAAACATGGAGTGTTCTATCTACTACTATTTAATTTTAATATCTGCAGAATTATCATCATCATCATCAACCCACTGATGGGCTCAGAGACTACCCTTAGCCTCTAAACCCTAAAATAACACCCTTAAAAAACAATCAGACCAATAACATGAATGAAGGATCATTGATTAAATATTATTCCCTATCGTAATTGGTCTATTTATTCTTAATTCTTCTCGAAAACACATCTCAACATTCATTAGATATTCTTATTTACTTACAGTTGGTTTTCCTTCCTCCCTCCGTTGCTTAGACCAGGTAATCTTCTCTTTAATTTTTTCATTTTGAGGCTCAACATGTAAGGCGAAATTTAAGTTTTGCAAAGAATATTCATGACCACAGAAAACCTTTGTTTGGTTTGGGAGGTTACTTAAAACATCAATCAGTGCATGGTGCATTTGTTCAGCTGTACCTTCAAAGAATCTGCCACAACCTCCAAGGAATAGTGTATCACCTGTAAAAATCAAATCAGATTTTTATGTAATTAAAAAGACTTGAAATGGGACTCCCAAATTCCAACTTTATGATAGTTATCAATTTATATGCTTAACAAATTTTATGGTTAAAGGAGGCTGTAACAGGATGAGTAAAGGTCAGGTTGCAGGCGTAATCGAAAGCGTGGCCGTGGCCCCGGTCTAGGGTGTTGGAGGAATTGTAGGGTTTAGTGGGTTTTTGCATTGATAATCAAGATATTGAGTTTATTCTCTTAGCTAACCAAAAGCTACTATAAACCATCTTTATAACTTGTAATGATAATTTAGTTACCTGTAAAAACAACTCCGTCTTCCCCTTCTTCAGATGGTGTGACAAAATAACAGATATGTCCAGCAGTATGGCATGGAGTGAACAGGCAATGTACATTCAGATTACCAATATTAAACCTTGAATTATGCATTACTTTTCTTGTTAAAGCACCAATACGATCATCACCACCATACACTTCTAAGCCAGGGTGCAATTTTACCAAATTTTCATTACCACCAGCATGGTCCCTGTAGAGTTTTAATGTTTTTGTTATAAAAAGAGTGAAGTAACCTTTGCCCATAAAAATCTACATTTAACCCATATTAGGCAATTCCTCAATTGGTGTTACTTTTTGTTTTTATTACATTGGAAAGTCAGATAAATATTTGCTTCATATTTATAGTAATTGTTACTTGTGACTTTGTTCATGTGGAATTAGAGTGAAGTTTTAAAATCCACCCAGTACTTTTTGAGTTATTTTGTAGATACAAACATACAAATCATTCTTAAATATTAGTATAAATAACTTTACCAGTGATGATGTGTGGTAAGAACTTTAGTCAGTTTCACTCCTTGTTCTTCCACAGCTTTTAACACAGAATTGGGTTCTACAGGATCAACTATCGCCGCCTCTTTAGTAGCTTTATCTACTATCAAGTACATATAATTATCTTGCAAGGCTGGTAGAATCTTCACATCCATTTTATTGAATGCGTGATGCTCTTGAGAACTATGTAATCCTTGTTGTTTCCAAGTTAATGCTGGGGAAATAACAAGGATGTTAATTATTACAGATGTATGCTGTAATTTCTTATCATACGCGTTATCGTATGTTGGTTCACAATGACTAGTGTTTTTTTGACGAATACTTTTTCCAATAAGAAGTAAATACGAAAGATAACTACGCAAATAATACTTACCTAAAAAGTAAAGTTTGGTAATTCCTTGAGAAATCCCAAGAGGCAATGCATTAACGGCCCTAGCAAGCATTGAATAAAAGCAAATAAAAAACTAAATTAATTAAGTTTAATAATAATGAAAAATAATTTATCAAATCAGTTTAATTTTTTTCGCTTTTCAACAATTTTTTTTTGTGACATTGACAACACCTTGTAGTGCAGAGGCTGCAACTGTAATCTGAAAAACTTTTTAAAAAGAAGTAAGTAATAAAACATGCCATGAAAATGTAACATTAACTGAGAACTAAACTCATGTTTTTAAATTTTTCTATTGAACGTTTTCATATTCAAAGGTGTAATTATTTTTGTATAATTTATTAATGAATGTCAAGCTCTGGTAGCCTTTACGTCGCGGTTTACTCTGCAGCTGTCAATTGTCAACGTCAGTTGTCACTTGTCAAACGCACGTGTACGGCGGTGAACTGTGAAAGTGTTTGTTGTATTTAATTTGTGTATTTCAAGTATTTTCATAAATATCGTTTTCGTATCATTGCGACAATTATGTGATATCTGCTGTTTTAACAAAATAATAGCATTACAATGAAGTCGAAACCCGTAAAACATAAAACAACTAACACATTTCGGGTATGTATGACTAAATTTTAAGGTTACTATTTTCTTTCTATATCTTGTAATTTTTTAATGTAAATTTTCAGTTTATACCATTTGCGGAACGAATAAATTCTATAGATATCCGGCATGCTGCGTTATATCATATCGAACATGCTTACACTGGTCATCCAGAGGAAAACGAAACTCACTTCCATCTGGCTTTACAAAAATGGAATGTTCTTAATTTAACGGAAAACTTTAAAAAGTTTAAAAAGGAAATCCACGGCACTATTACCATAGAACAGTTAATACATAAGAAAGAAGAGGTATTAAATGCTGTTGAGAAATATTTAAATTTAGAAGACCAGTTGTGTTTACAGCCATTACTAGAGTAAGCATCATTAATTGAATTATCTAGTTGCTATTAAACTGAACATACAAATATTTGGATATATATTTAAAAATGTGGTTTAATTTATTTGTTAGTTTACTATTTGTTTAAATAATACATTTACAAGACAAGAAATAATTATTTAGTAATCATTAATGTTATTTCCAAATTTATATTAATAATATAGAATTATTTATATTTATGCTAGTTCTTGTCCATAACTAATAAAACATAAAAATTAAAGGAAACAGTGGCCTTTGTGTTCTACCAGACTATGTTTAAAATCAGTGACAAATTTCATTGAGATCTGTTGAGGCATTCTGGACATATGGAGTAACAAACACCAATCCATTTAAAGTTTGCCATTTATAATATTAACAAGATTTGAAATATGGTTTATTTTCAGGATTTTAGTCTCTATAGCCAAGGATTTACGAAATGACTTCTATCCACATTTTCCAAAGTTTTTTGATATACTTATAAAATTATTGAACACAAAGGATCCAGAGAGATTAGAGTGGACATTGATATGTCTGGCATTTCTATTTAAAATATTGAAACCTTATTTAAAAAAAGATCTTGAAACTGTTCTGAAAAGAATTGTACCATTATTGAGTGAAAATCATCCGCAGTACATCAATAATTTTGCAGCAGAGAGTTTTGCATTTGTCGCAAGGGATATAAGAGACAAGAACAAGTTTCTTCAGCATACTTTAAATTATCTGCTAACAAATGATCATGTAAGTAATCATTTTTATTAATTACCAGCTTTAGCCTGCAAATCAGTCCATGTGAAATTTAAAAAAAAAACCAAAAGTAAGTTCTCTATGTTTTCTTCCAGACTATATTCTACTACTATGCCAATTTTATTGAGATCCATTCAGTCGTTTAGGCTACAAACTCTAACAAACATCCATCCATCTAAACTTTCGCAATTATAGTATTAATAAGACTAGCTTGCAACTTTGTCTGTATCTGTGCGGAATTAAAAAAAAAACTAAATTAGTAGCCTAACTTTATTGACTTACAACTGTATTATGATGTCTTGGAAGAAAATACTTCAAGTAAAAATTTCTCTTTTCCAGGCAATAACAGGGACAGGGCATTTAATTTTCGAAATATGCAAAGGCGTTGCTAACAAATTTCACAGCTGTGCTGAAACTTTTTTCCCACTACTTCTAGAATATTTGAAAGATAACATTCAACATCAAGAGATATTGTTTAAAGTTCTCACACAAACAATAGAAGATGCATTACATGGCATATCTTTTAAAGAATTTACAATATTCTGGACTCCTGTAATGAAATTTATTGAAGACAATTATAATGTAGATAATAATAAAAACAGATGTTTGGAGTTTGTTTTAAAACTATCAGGACAAGTAATTGAACATCAAAAGGGAAAATTCCTATCAAATCCTCAACAATTTGCAATAATACTTGTTAAAGTTATTTGCGAACAAACTGAAAGAGTATTAGAAGTGTGCGCACAAATTGGTGCTTTATTACTTTTGTCTTCTAGCATCCTTCTATCACAAGAACATGCAGGAATAATTATAAAATCACTAGTACCTTTGCCTTATCCGAAAATACTTATTAATTTCGTAGAAAATGTGGTCAATTATTCTCAGTTTGATTTACACATATTACCTCCGTTTTTAAATTTTATTGTGCAATCGAATTTTAGTAATGAAGCCATGTGTACATTATCGAAGATATGCTTAGCTAAATCACCATTATCTAAAAATGGTTTGAAACTATTTGAATGGGTTAAATACCCAATAAATTTTGGGAAAGGGTTACCATTATTTATGGAATATGCACAAAAAGTTTTAGAAAACGACATAGAAAGTCATATTGGAAATTCTGATGAATTAATGAGTGTTTTATTTTCTTTACCTCATATAGAGAAATTGAATATCGATATATTTATTAAGAAAATAAGTGAAGTTATATCCCGTTTATTGGATATTTTGGATAGTAAGCATATTGAAGCAAATAAAGAGGAAATCAAAATACAGTGTGATATTTCTAATACCGCAAAATATTCGAGAAAAGTTTTATTCATATTAGCAAATGCTATTGAATGTGTTATTCACATATCGAATTGTAAAATGATGAAAAGCATCTGTGATATTGATAAGTTTTTGCCAGTGATCGTCCCGTTTGCAGCGGATCCCAATTATTTGGCAGCGTTGCAACTTCTTGACATATACCTGACTGCATATGAACAAGAAAATGGATTAACATACGGATTTTTATCATTAATTGATTCATATTTAAGACCAAATGTATCGTCACCGTTTCATATTGTAAGTAAACCTACATTTAAGTAAGTTATTAAGTTATGAGCTTGCATCCGCTACTTCATCTGGGTGAAAAAAAAAACTAAGTATCCCATGTGTTCTTCCAGACTATGCTCTACATTTATGATGAATTTCATCCAGAACCGTTCAGCCATTTAGGCTACAAACTCTAACAAACACCCATCCATCTAAACTTTCGCATTTATAATATTTAGTAAGAGGTAAGATTGTTTATTTATAATAATGAATTCTTTGCAGGTTCGTTTATTAACTACACATGTTTATAAATTGTTTGAAAATGTAGAAGAACTTAGTAAATCATTGGAAATAGGTGATAAAAAAGAGAAATTTTCTGTCTTTAGTAAATGTTTCGAAGTTGAATCCATTTTACCTTCAATACAAGAATATAGAACACAATTAAATGTGTTACAGAAGTTGACATTTAACACGACACAATATGTCCTAGCAAAGGATACTGAATTCCATCATTTTGCATTAAAATATATGCTAGGAGTTTTGTATAATAATTTCAAATTACTTTGGGAACCTGTTATTGAATTTATCGCAAGTTTCGGTAATGCGTTAACAGTGGAGGAATTTTGGCCCATATTTTATGAAGCTCTTGAATTCTCTTTCGTAAATTCTAAAAGCGATTTATCTATTTTCCAATTCGAAGACGAAATAAATACACACTTTGAACCATTACAAGATTTATATTCTTCGTATAACAATATAAACGAAAGCCCTGATTTACATAATTATAGGAATTTGGTTTTAAAAACTATGACATTTTGTATACAAGCGTGTGAAGCTAGAAATAGAGATGTAGTTGGACTTTTCTTGAAATTTATTGAAGAGGATTATAAAAAAACTAATAATACCAATGCACTTAAAGTTGATATAGAAGTTCATGATAAATCAGCAATGGAAGTTGACGAAACAGAAGAAACTGAAGATATAGAAAGGAATTTAGAAAACTTAGATGTTAATGAAGCGAAAAATTCAGAATCAGGCAAAATTATATTCAAAACATTAATAAATATAATGCAAGTTTTAGCACAGTTTAAAAACCCCCGTGCGTTGTACAAAGAATCGGTATTTTGGGAGCTATATTTGGAATTCTTAAAACACAAGAATCCAGGACTTCAAAAGTTTGCGTTAGATTGTGTATTGAATTATAAGAATAAGAATGTTTTACCATATAAACAGAATTTATATAATCTTGTTGACGATAAAAAGTTCAAAGATGAACTAACTCTTTTTAAAATAACAGAAGATTCTAAACATATACAACCTGAAGATAGAGAACATGTAATTCCAATTGTACTAAGAATTTTATACGGAAAAATGACGTCTAAACTAGGTGCTGATAAAAAAGGCGGAGGTCAAACTAAAAGGTCTTTAGTCATGAGATATTTAAGTGGGTGTAAAGAGAATGAATTGAAAATATTTATAGAAATGGCATTTTCATACTTCAAAGATTACTTTGCGTTGAATCCTAAAGAGATTTATAATACTGTTTTGAAGAATTTAGATTTAAAATCTGTTACTTACCCTGGCAAATTACATAGTGTTCTCAATCTGTTTGATATAGTACGTGAATATTTTGGAGGTTCAATGGATGAAGCTTTACTTGGACAGCTCTTTAAAGTATATTTCGCGGTTTGTTCTCAAATTGCTGGTGTATTGAATAATTTTGAGAAAGTACATGTTGGTTATGTAAAAGTTATGAAGAACCTTAGAGGTATAGCTATTGGTATTCTTGGAAAATTATTTGATCAATTCGATAAATATCCTTGGAGTAAGGAAGAATTGTATGTTTTATACGAAACACTTATCTGGCCATTGACACCAAAACTACATATCGAAGGCATTCACAGCCCTACATCTTTGCTAAAATTATTCAACACATGGTGTCAGAATCCACGATATTACGTACTCCTTGTTACGTGTTCCGAAAATGATAACTTAAGTGTATTGCCTGCAATTTTTAAACTTCTGTTAGCACCAAAAACGAATCCAGGGGTGGTTAATTTAATTTTGGATATGATAGAAAAATTACTTACACTAACAGAAGAAGAAGATAATGAAATACCACCTATTGAAACATTTAAATCATTAGATGTTAGTAAAGATCTAAATGAAGTTAATTTTGGAAGTAGAGTATTAGTGCCTCATCTGCCTAGTATTTTAGAAGTTATGAAACGACGTATTGCTAACAGTGCTAAATCGAATACAGTAAATAAAAGAGATCTTTTAATATTATCAAGAGTTACTGAAATGGTTACAACACCAGAAATGTGCGATGATTTATTAAGCCTGCTACTACCAATTCTGGTTAAAAAAGTTTGTATGAATATGGCTGAAGAAAATATGGAATACTCTGTAAGCATAATAATTAATCTCTTAGGGCACAGTGTTAACCCACAGAGATACATTAAAAATATAGCTGTTTTATTCAATAAAGTAAATCCTGTTGAAGTGAGAAAACTTTTGCTTAAATTACTCGTTTCTATAGCGGAGAATGTAAACGAAAATAAAGATGTATTTCTTAAAATGGCAAACGTAATAACAGAAATGAACGCGTTTAACAAAAGATGGATAGAACAGCCAGATTTTGATAGAAGATTGGATGCTTACAAGGAAATATACAGAATGGCAGACAATAATGAAATAAATATAGATTTAGCAATACTTATAATCAACAATTGCTTTTTTTTTATACGGACAGAGAAAGATATTGGATTACGCGATAGTGCAGGATTGTGCTTAAAGAAAATTCTTCCCAAATTATTGCTTAAATATCGATCAGCAACCGATGGTCAATTTTTAGTACGAGATACAGTTTTAGCTCTTATATCTACTGGAATAAGGGATAATAAAAATGAAAATTTACGGACTGAATCTATTTCTTTGTTAGGAGAATTAGCAAGAGAATGTCCAGAAGCTGACGTAGTTTTGACTGATTTAAGTAATTTGATAAATAAAGAAGATTTGGAAGTAGACTTTTTTGAAAACATCTGTCATTTACAATTACACAGACGTGTTAGAGCATTACTACGTTTTAGTAAAATAGCTAGAAAAATGACTAAATGTCCTACACCGAGAACATTAACGAATTTTATTCTACCACTAGCATCTATATACATATGTGATGATAAATATAGCGATAAAAATTCTTTAATAGACGCATGTATCGAAGTAATATCAACATGCTGCAGATTATTACCGTGGTATCATTACGAGGTTATTCTCAAGTTGTATTTGAATAAAATGAGAGTTTCAACCGAACATCAGAAACAGTTGACTCGTATTTTGGTCGGGATACTTGATGGTTTTCATTTCGATTTTTCTAAAGTTAAAAATATCGAATTACCTAAAGCTTGGACTACAAATGTGAATAATAAAATAAAAGATAGTAACGAAGAAAAAGCTACAACCAATGACAATGTAGACGACGACAATAACGAGGCAAATGAAACAATTGATATTGAAACAGATTTACAATTAGCAGATAATAATGAAGAGACAGAAGAAGAAATAACCAAAGAAATATCAAATATACCAGCATTTGAAAAAATAACGGTCGTTTCACCTTCAGTTGGCAGCAGAATTGTTAAATCTTTAACAGCAGGATTATTGCCGCAGTTAAATCGGTAAGTAATGTAAATGTAAGAGCTCGCGCACACCTTTGACTAAACTATCGCACAACTGTTTAGTCGTTCTTTGATTCCTATGAGCTTTTGTACACATACTACTCGATTTTTAGTTGTGCAACTAAACAGTTGAATTGGCTGCGAAACAATTGACAATAGTTGCGATAGTTTAGTCAAAGGTGTGAGCGTGCTCTAAATGTCCATAAACATTGTTAAATAACTAAGAATTTTATTCTGAATTATCCTTACATTTTACTTTATTTTTCTCTTATTAAATGTATGAATAGTAATGGATTTGTTTTCCTCCTACCAAAAATAAATTTTACATTTATATTTTTTATTATTTCTCAGTGCAATAGGAAAGATGACGGAACACGAAGAGTCTCATAAAGTGAATCGGCGAAAGATGGGATTCTCTCGTCAAGAAGAGGATATGGTGAGGGTGCCGATAGCTTTAGCGTTGGTCAAACTGCTGCAGCGGCTGCCTGGAGATGTATTAAAACATCAGTTGCCAGGGTAAGATTTAATTTCAACCTTACGTCTAAATACTTAAACGTCATTTTAATGTAACAGCGTCTTAAATAATGCCAGTTAAACTACAAATTCCTTACAAATGTTGACGACAGATTGTAAAGAAGTATAGTAGAAATATTCCTTTTGATTTGATCATTTATATCTCACTTTAAAATAGTTACTTGAATAGTACCTTAAGTATTTTTCTTTTGTCAATTTTTTGCAAAGAGCTCGAAGTTACCATTTCACAATGTGTGTGGCACTTAATATTTGCAGCAGTTAATGTCTTTTTTAACTTTACATTGCGTAAACTAGAAAATGTAATATGATGGTACATCAAATTCAAATTTATAAAGTCAACTAGCCTTATAAATAAACGCGTAATAAAGTTAAACGAATAAACATTCGACGCGATTCCATTGAAATATGTCAATTCTGATATTAATCAGAAAGAAGTAAAAACCTAATAAAAGATCTTTTTTTCAGAATTATTACAAAACTATGCTCATTTTTAAAATCACCACTAAAACAAGTTAGAATAGTAGCTAGAGATATAGTTAAAAAGATTATGATCACTGTTGGTACTAAATATATTGGTGTGTTCCTTGAACATGTTACATTACTCCTTACAAGAGGCTTTCAAGTACACGTATTAGTTGCAACCATACATTCAGTGTTAGATGCATTAAAAAGTGAATTCAAACCCGGCGATTTGGATGATAATTTAGATTCAATACTAAATGTATGCACTAACGATTTATTCGGTGCATTATCTGAGGAAAAAGAAGTAGAAAAACTACGTTACAAAACACCAGAAGCGAAACCAAGCAAAAAGAGTTACGTAACATTAATGATTTTATCGCAAAATATAACACAGAAATGTTTAATCAACTTGTTAATACCTTTTAAGGAAGTTTTACAAAAACATCATTCCAAAAAAATCGTTATGAAAGTACAAGAGGCGTTAATGCATGTATCTACAGGTTTGGTGACGAATAAATTCATAGAAATCGAATCTTTATTCATTTTCTTACACGGTATTGCATCAGAGAGTATTCCAGAATTCGTTTTAGGAGTACCTAAAAGAAAGATAACTGACAGTCAGAAAGAAAAAATGTTACAAGCAAAACCTGATTGTTTTATTATACCTGAAATACCGAAGCGTAATAAGGAATCTCAAGCAAGATTAGTTAAAACATCGAGTAAAACAAACGCTCATGTTTTAGTCGAGTTTAGTTTGAACATACTTTATGTTATACTTAAAAGGGAGAAAGTACCGAGAATGGAATGTAGAGCGTTTGTAGATGCTCTCATACCTTTGTTAGTAGATTCGTTGAGAAGCGATCATATAAAAGTATGTACGGTCGCTATGAAATGTATAACGACGTTATGGACAATAAGGGTAAGCACAACTACACTGGAGGAAATGATACAAGATATTGTAAAGACGATATTTCTGATATTACATAAATATGCGACGTTTGAAATCAGCAAACAGAATGATAACTATCATTTAGTTAGGAATGCTTTCAAGGTATGTGTTAAATTGACAATTTTAACCGTTTGAATAATATAAGACTTTAGTATGTTAACACTTTGAGTGCCACCTTGTGGCCTGGCGAGCACTTTCATACTAAAGAAACGATTGCACTTAAAGTGTTAATTATTAAGAAATTAAATATATAAATACCATTATATTTAGAATATTAAAAAATGTAATTTTGATAATTGTTACCGAAAACAAAGATAATGTATATTTAGTACCGTATTTTTTTTAATATCAAAGATATTTTTTTCAGGCGGTTACAGTGTTGATACGAAATGTGAAATATTACAAACTAGAGGCAGATCAATTGAAGACTTTATTACTTTACGCTGAAGAGGATTGTCAGAGTGACGAAAAGCAGGCAAATTCCTTCGCTTTGTTGAAAGCCATTTTAGAAGGAAGACTCGTGTCACCGGAACTGCATGAAGTTATGGAGAAAGTGTCGAAAATTTGCATATTAAGTGAATCGGCGAGGTCAAGGTTCGTATTAAGTTTTTTAAAAAAAAAATCTCCTTTGCGACTTTATATAAGACTAGCTGTTCTTTGCGACTTCGTCTGCATAAAATTGCAATTGGAAAAAATTGTCCTATGTTCATAATAACGTAGCGTTTTAATGATGAAAGAATTATTGAAATCGGTCCAATAGTGTTTGTGTTATTTCAATACTTAAAAAAATACAAATATTCCCTCTTTATAATACTAGTATAGATTATTTATGTTCTTTACTAATTAATAAATACTTTTTTTCCAGAGACGAAGCTCGTGGTCTGTTCGTAAATTACTTAACGCACTACACGCCGGGCAAGCGTATGGACAAATTCATAGAATTCTTTGTGACACAACTGAACTTCGAGCTACAACACGGCAGAGAATCCTCGCTCAAGTTTCTTGACATGATAATAAATAAATTAAAACCGGTAAGATTCAATATATCAAGCCAATAAATTATTTTTGGTATAAAATTGAACACGACCAGCCAGACGTTGGCATTGAAGGTGTTAATTCCTTGTAGACACCTACTTAAACATAAAGAAACATTTCTACAAAAAAGCGTAAATTTTAGATTTCTGGATAGATTTTGTTATAAATGTATATATGCTATGTACAGTCGCGGTAATTCTCTGTGTTCCACTTATAGAAAAATTGCCTTGTTTTTGCCTTGTGTCCCAAAAACTTCTGGGTCGATTTTAAAAATTCTTTCACCGTTTTAAAGGTAATTTATCTGTGAGTAACATAGACTATACATTATTATTATTAATTTCACACTGATGAGGTCGCGCGCAACAGTAAATAAATAAAATAAAAATGCAGTAAATAATTGTAACAGATGGCAATAGGAGGCTCAGTTTAAACGACATTGGTTAAGATGTAGTATCGGTTTTCAGTAAATCTGTTTGCCATATTTCCGCATAAGGTTATATTTATGTTAATATAATAATTTCTTTCAGGAACAATTAACAAAGTTCAGTGAGTATATATTCCTAGCTCTAGGTGCGTGTATGGTGAACGACGCGGCGCCGGAATGCCGCGCGGCGGCCGCTGCCTGCATACAGCGGATTATACAAAAACTGCCCAATATTCAAAGGAATAAATTGTTTGAATTAGTTCTAGCTTTCTTACAGGATAACCAGGTAAGGATATACTCTCGGTTAAGAGTGCCGAATACTGAAACGAGAAATGTAACAGCGTTTACAATGATACGTTTAAGGGCCTGTCCCACAATTCTTGTAAATTGTCAAATAACAATCGAACTTATAAAATATGTGATGGAAATTTTTAGTACTCTATCGGACAGTGACGTCACTTTTAAGCTATCTGAGCCTCTATCAGCCAGTGGTGGGAAAGGCCTTTAACTTCTAAATTCCTTACGCCTATCAAATTTTAAACGATGTTTACGTAGCGAAGTACTTAATTCTGTTCAGTATTTGGCCAAATGTAAGGAATTTTTATTGTTGAAGAATAATTTCGATTTCAATAATCTATCTTCAAATTTAGTTTATATGAGAACTAGTCCTTTCCACTATGTAACAAATTTGATAGTTTATTTCGTCTTATATTGATATTAGTTATACTAAAAACTAAATTAAAACATGAAGCAATGATGAAATAATTTGCTATATTTATCGTAATATTTACCTTGTTCAATTATATGTTTTTTCAGCCGATTCACTTTGAATTAGCAGCTCAATTAGCAACAAGATTCGTACACGTCGAAGAGGAGGAGTTCAAAAACCGTCTCGAATCAATCCTTTCGTTAGTCAGCGGGAAAATAATGCTTTTATGTAATGAAAATACTGAAGGACAATTCGTCAAGGTCAAACTGGATCAAGGCAATAAATCCGAGGAGGAGAAACAAAACGAAAGAGACCATAGTCTTATACAAATGTTGAATTTTATTGAAAACATCACCATCCATTGCTCGTCTAGTTTGAAGAATGAAAAGTTCTTTAGTGAATTCGATGAGATCGCGGAGCAATGTAAAGTGTTGTTAGCTTATCCTCACGCGTGGGTTCGTTTGAGATCTGTCAGGATACTGGGGAAGATACTATTATCTATAGATCATGAAGAACTGGATATGATAGTAAAAAAGAAGTTGGATAATGAAAGAGGTTTTATATACTACGATACGGAGCCTTGCTTGAGGAGTTTGGTATTGGATTTATGTGCTCAATACACGCCTACTGTTAGCAAAGATATGGCGGATGCAGTAAGTGTTTTTTATTACAAATAAACTAGATTTCGCCCACGACTCTTGCCACGTGGAATTAAAAAGTAAATAGCCTATGTGTTCTTTCAGAGTATGCTCTACATCTATGCCATATTTCATCAAGATCCAGCAGTTTAGGCAACAGTTTGTTGCCTAAACAAACATCCATCTAAACTTTCGAATTTATAATATTAACAGTGGTAGTGCCCGCTTTAACATCTTAGCACTGCAGGGCCGGCACGCCCCCAGTAATACCACGACCACACAGAAGCCAGGCGTGAAATGGAAGCAATTCCGTGTTTCGTCTGATGAGTGTGGTGCCGGAGGCCTAATTTAAGTCCCTTTCTCTTTACCACCCTTTTCTTATAAGGAGAGGTTGGGAAGGGGTAGTGGATTTGAAAAATATTGTCGACTCTCTTAAAGAACATTTTAAGTCTACTACAAGAGGATTAATCACATTTTTGTTTTTAAAATGTTAATAAAAGATTTGGGTTATTCTGAATACGGAAAATGAAAAAAAAATTTTTTTTTAGGTGACAGATGTGATGTTTTTAATTTTAAAACTAGTTCATACAATGTCATCATTTAAACTGTCAAATAAAATAGAGTTGGAAACAGAATCGGACAACGCTAAACTGAACATCCGATGGATACTTTTTAAGTTACGAAGAGCTATAAACGCTGAAGTCGCTAGAGCTGCCACGTCTATGAATATTGTAAGTATATAATCTATTTATTTATTTAATTCCTTACACATTTTTTAATATGTTTTTCAACATTAAAATACACTGTTTTCCTTTATTGTATGGAATGTAATCTATACTAATGTAATAAAACGTAAACACACATTTGTATTTTAGATTTCAGCAGTTACAAGATTTTTTTATAATAATTCTCTTACGACACGCTTTTTTTAACTTAGGGAGTGAAGAAATTGAATAAAACATGACATGACAAAGAGACAAAAATACAAGCCAATAGCAACAAAGAATAAAAATAGCCATGTTAATTGTTATCCAATCGCAAAAGCCTTTGTTTATTAAATAACAAGATTAAAAAAAAAAACTCCCTTTAAAAAGCTCCGATTTTAATTTGCTTATTTTTACAAATAGTCTTAGGTTGACCGAATGGAAGTAGCACAGAGTAAAAAAGTTGCCATTAACAATTGCATAGACTAAAAAACATTTCTACAGATTATGTAAAAATTCGTTGTCATTTGCGCATTTGAATTTTGACATATGCCATTAAATGGAATGTAAACAATTAAAATAAAGATTTCATTAAATAAAGCCGCACAGGAACACTTAATACACAAATAAATTACATTACAATCTAGTGCGTAAACAAACATTTCTCATATCAATTTTACTCTATATTTTTTTTTCCAGAGATCAGCGATCTTCACGATGTGGCTACACGTGATTAGCTTCTTAGAGGCTGATGACGTTAATAATGTGATAGACGTAATCCTGCCGCCGATAGTTCGAGAACTTTCGACAGGCGACGCGGCCACGCCCGCGACCGTTGCTAAGCAACTGGCGGGCAGACTGGGGAAGAAGTTAAGAAGGAAGATCGGAGATATAGAGTACAGTAAATTAGTAGCCGATGCACAAACCAGACTGAATGTAAGAAGAGCTGAAAGGAAAAAGGTATACTTTGATGTTCAGTATTAAGCATGCTTGGAATCTTCAGTTTTAACTATTAAAAAATGTGTGTAGGCAAAATTGAGAACTGTACGATTTTAACTGTAATCTTACTTCTTACTAATCTTACTAATATTATAAATGCGAAAGTTTAGATGGATGGATGGATGTTTGTTAGCGTTTGTAGCCTAAACGGCTGAACGGATCTCCATGAAATTTGGCACAGGTTTAGAGCATAGTCTGGAAGAACATATAAGCTACTCTTTATCCCGGGATAAGTTACGGTTCCCGTGGGATTAATTAATTTAGTTTTAAGAAACTAAGAACTAAAACATTAAGATGTTTACTCGATCATTCTGCAACGGTTCAACATATCTTATTGAAATTTGGCACAGATGTAAAACAAAGCCTGGAGTATACATGGGATAAGCTTCATCCCCGAGGGGTCCGGTTCCCGAGGAATACGTAGCTTTTTGTTATTTATATTGTTCGTATGTTTTCTAATACCACGCGGACGAAGTCGCGGGCAACAGCTCGTCTGAGATAAAATAAAAACTAATTTAAAAAAAAACTTAAGGAATGGTTCTTAGATAAATCACCGTAAGATTAACTAACAGTCAAACATCGTTTTATATTTTTTCCTAATTGCACTGAATTATAAAAATGAAATAAAAATAATCCGACTATACAGTTAAAACTGAAGGCTTAATAGAGGTAAAAAAATTAATTGTTGATGTTTACTTGCTTAAAGATTTTACCAATAGAAAACTAGTTCAAGTATGTTATCTAAAGTAAATTTTATTTCGTAAGCATTAAGGCTTTTTTTTAATTTTTGTTTGTCTATTGTATATCGATACCATCATCGTCAACTTGCTCTTATCCCTAATGGAGTGTCGGCACAGTATGTGCTGCTCTTCCATACATCTCTATCAGCCGTCATATCTGAATCCACTCCTTTCTTAAGCATATCCTCTTTCACACAATCCATCCATACTTTCTTCGGTCTTCCTCTTCCTTTGTAGCCATCCACATTCATTCTTAACACTTTCAGGTTTATGTCTCCATCGTCTCGTCGCATAACATGTCCATACCACGCTAACCTTTTGCTTCTCAATTTCTCTACCACTGGCGCTACTTTCAAACTTCCTCTAATATACATATTCTCAACTTTATCCATTCGTATTGTATATCGACATATGAGAGAAAATGTTTTTTAAATCAAATTTTAATATTAAATATAATAATAACATTTTAATTTCAATACACATTAATAAAAACTATCCTTTTCACAGGTTATTCTACAAGAAAAAGTACACAATCCAGAAAAGGCGGCAAAGAGAAAGTTACAATTAAAAGAAAAGAAGAAACAAGCTAAGAAGATGAAACTGGACACTATGCACGGAAAGAGACCGAAAGCTAGAAAGAGAAGGATGGAAGATATAGATATTGAAGAGAAATTACTTCAAGATGATTAGAATTTTACGATATGTATTGATTTTATTACTTGTAAATATTTGATTTAAGTAACATTGTGTAAAACATAAATAAAATCATTAAATATTTAACATTTGTTTCTCTTAAATTCCTACTTCTTTTAAAAGTATATAAATATCCCATTTAAAATATGATTTTGGATTTCTACAAAAGCGTTTTCTCTCTTTTTTAACGGGAATTAGAGCGATGACAATATGTTTTGTATACATGTTTTGACAGTGGAAACGAAATACATAGCAACTAATAGCCTAGCTATTAGTATTTAAAAAAGACGCCATATTTCTATAATATAGAATGAACAAAACTGAACAAGATATTCGAATTAACTCGACACGTAAAAGCACTTTAGATCGACAACTAGGTCGGCTTCTTTCAATCTAACTCATTTATTGTAAACTTCGTTGATACGTCACATTTTCTTTTGCACAAAAGATTTATTTTAATCGGCCATAAAAACCTCTTTAAAAACGATAAAATTCTGTGTAAAATTTTCGTGTGGTCAAATTAAAAGTGTAAATTTATATTAAAAAAAAAAAACAAAGGTAAGTAGCCTATGTTATCTTCCAATCTATGCTCTACATCTTTGCTAAGTTTCGGTTATAAATTCTACCAAACATCCATCCATCTAAACGTTCTCGTTTATAATGTTACTAAGAAGTAAGATTGGTAAAAAATAGGTATACGTTAGTATTTTTGAAGGCCCAATTTCTCTATATAAATCATATTTTTAAACATGTTATATATTCAATGGTAATTAAGTGACTATATTTTGCTTAAGCGAAACTTGCGTGCAAAGTGAAATATGTCAAGGTGAATGGCGTAAAATATTGCTGTATGGAAATTACTTTTATGCAAATCATTATTTTTCCTTTCCTTCCAACGAAATAGTTACGATGAAAGCATAATTTTCGAACACAAGTCATTACTTACTTGTTTTTTTATATTATTTGGTGGCAAACGAGCGAGTGGCCACCGAAATTCTCCGAAAAGGCGGAGCGATCGCTGCCCATAGACATCTGCAATTAATGTTGCGTTGTATACCCTTTCATTGACGAAGACCGCACTTAAAGGGGACTATTCTTGCAAAGATGTTACAGCGTTGTATCACTATTATAATAATATCATGAATGTATTGTACAAGTAGATATATAGATTGTAGTAGTAGACCGGCGTTAGTGTGGGTTTGCGCGACCCAGGGCGCCAGAGGCCAGAGTCTGAGAATTTATATTGTACTCTGATATAGCCATCCCTCCTAGTTATGGTAAAAAACGGAGCGCCGTACAAATCTCGTCCGGAGTGCTATTAGTGCTAGAATAGACGTTGAGTAGAGGTAAGGTAAGTAATTTTGCAGGTACTTAATGGACAACAAAGAGACTTCACTACGTCACTAGAGGATGGCCACCGAGGGGGTTCTAGTTTGTCAAATACTACATAACCATGCCTTCCCCCCAGAGGGCAAGGTATCTTTAGAAAATTTTCCTCTTGACACCAAAAAAAGGTACTTAAGATAATTTTCCGCTAAAATAAATTAAAACCTTAAAAACAATACAACTGTTACTAAGTAATTGAACTATTTCAATACTTTTGTGTTGACTTGAAATGTCTCGGAATATTTCATTAAAGCATTTGTAGCGAGCTACCTTTTTCATACGTGTTTATCGTTGTAAATTAATTGGATAGCCTTTCATAGTGTTGGAAGTGTCAGGTGTATAGCAAGCCTTTTGTCGATGATATCTATTCAAAGTATATATCGACTTTTAGGTCAAGGTCGCAATTTGCTTCGGTCGCGGAATAATTTTAAATAATGCGGGTCTACCTTTAATCGGGTTACATTTGAAGTTGCAGTTTCATAAAAATATTTAAATTATATCATACTACCGCATTAGTTTTTAAGACGGCCTTTCGAGTCTGTTATGCACAATATTTTATTCTTTGATGAATTTTTGACTGGAATTTATAGAAGTGTTTTGATTTTCATAAATAACCAGTACAAAATATTTTCACAAGACCTAGTGAAACTACATGCAGTATTTTTGAAATTAAATAATTACAACTGGTTAGGATAATCACTGCAACTTTTGTAATAAAAGTAAAAATTCTCGCGTGATAACTTGGAATTTATTATTCCCGTTCTAATCATAATTCTCCGCGATGCTTGGTATGTTAATTTGCAAGGAAATGTGTATAAATAACCTGGATATTCTAGAAAGTTCCAATGTCAAGTAAATGAAGAAATATTCCAACAAACACAATGCTTTTTTTTAAATAAAAATTCGATATAGAAAAATTAAAGTAGCAAAATGTATGATTGTACATTTAACGTATATTTTTTAAAATTTTAAACATTTTCTTAATAAAAACCATAGCCTTCACCTGGATTGTTAGTGTACTTTTACTATAGCAAGCAATAAACATTTACGTTCAAGTAAATAGGTACACATTTTATTGGAAACATAAACCTTTACTGAAAAGGGAAATAATCAGGTCAGACCGCATTAACACTTTATGATTATTATAAAATTAAAAAGTAAACAAAAGAAAGTGGCCTATGTGTTCTTCCAGATTATGCTCTACGTTTATGGCAAACCTTATCGAGATCCGTTGAACCATTAAACTCTAACAAACATTGATTCATCTAAACCTTTGCATTCGTAAAATTAGTAAGATGTCGAATTATTGTTGAATTTTAAAATCAAAATGTTTAAAGACGATCAAATGACGCTTAGATGTAGAGGATAGTTTGGAAGAACCTATAGGATACTTGGTTTGTTTTTTTATTCCACGTGGACGGAGTCGCGGGCAAAAGCTAGTAGGAATATATATATCAAATATACCGTACCTTTTCTAAACTAATATATTCGAGAATAAATTGATTAAGTCACATCTCAATTACTCTATAAATAATTTTATCCATCGTCTATTGAGGACGTCAACACAAATTGACGGGCGTCGGAAGCACATCCGGCGATGTGGGCGGGAAAGTCTAGTCGTTTTGTAACTGTTAGTTTCCACTGCCGAATCTTTTGATGATTTTTTTTGAGAACATGTTTAGACCTTTTTATCCTCCGGTGACGAGAGTTTCAGACACTCCGGGGATCCTTTTTCAGGGCGAGTATTAGTTAGCTTTTGTTCGCGGTCACGTCGCGCCTCGCACTGATTAATTTTCGGTTGAAGTAATATCTCATGATAAATACACAATACACATCATTAACCCTCGCCCTGAAGAAGGACCCCCGCAGGGTTTGAAACTGGTCGGTGCCGTCACCGGAAAAAAGTATGACGTAAGAGCCGTAAAATAATTAGTTACCTCACGATAGTTTAAACAATTTAAATACTGATAGATATGACAATATTATCGTTGTCGGATAGTTTATTTTTTAATCTTTTTTTTTTTAATTAAGATTTTGTTAATAATTATTGATAGACTAGCTTTCGCCCGCGACTCCGTCCGCGTTAAAGAAAACAAAACTGAGTACCCCATGTGTTCTTCCAGACTATCCTCTACGTCTATGTCAAATTTCATCGAAATCCGTTTAGCCGTTTAGGCTACAAACTCTAACAAACATCCATCCATCTAAACTTTCGCATTTATATTATTTATATTATTAGTATATTATTAATTGAATTGACATATAACTTCAGTAGGTTTATGTGCCATGTAGCATCTCAAATATTTGCATGAATATTGTATTTGCGTGTTAAACCAATTAATTAGTGACCAACCAATTTCCGTCTGCGCCAATTACTTGTGAGCTATAATGGAAGTCGACACGCCTAGAATACATAAGTGGCGGATGGCGTTGTGGAGCGCATTTTATAATTGCCGAGTTAACTGTGAAATAAACAAGCTGGAGCTTACGCTTTTAGAATTTCATACCAATTAGTGAAGTTTGAATTGAGTTTTTATAGTTAATCTTTAGCTATAACTATACTACTTTATTATAAACTAGCTTTCGCCCGCGACTCCGTTCTCGTGGAATAAAAAAATAAAATTGATTAGCCTTTGTGTTTTTTTAGACTATCCTCTACATATACGCCAAAATTCATCGAGTTCCGTTCAGCAGTTTAGGCTACAAACTCGAACAGACATCCATCCACCTAAACTTTCGCATTTATAATATTAGTAAGATGGAGGAGCTAACGATTTAAAACATATTAAAATTGCTTACGTTTTTTTCAACAATATTAAGGGCCTGTCTCACCACTAGCTGATATAAGTTTAAATAGATTTAAATGACGTCACCGTCAGATAAGGTAACAAAATCCGATATTTCCATCACATATTTTACACGTTGATTGTTATCAGACAATTTACAATTTGGTGGGACAGGCCCTAAAACGTTGAAATTATCGTATACTTCAAGCAGGTAAAAGTCCTTCATTGTAGAGTAGCTTTTGCCCGTCCATAGACTTCGTTCAGGGGAAATTAAGTTGTCAAGTACTAAACTTGACACTGATATAGTGCTTTTCAGGGAAGGTATCGGCGAAGGAATTTCGTTCACTGTTCCTCGTCTATATATTATTAATATGTCTTTGTAAGATATATGTTTAAGAAATAATTGTCTGTCGCTAACAAACTGTGCAGTTTAGCGACTATTCTTTTATAAGTCATTGTATATTCATTCTTATGTAAATATTTTTGTGGCAATATTTGTGAAATCGATCCAGTAGTGATTTTGTATATTTGATTGCAAAATTCTTTCTTCTTTATCATATTGGTATAGTATTAAATGTTGAATACACACTAAAGGAATATTTATGTAACCATTAAACTCAGTGGGACTGCACATGTGTTATTTATTTATAGTTGCGGAAATTCAGCAACACATAAATATAAAAGTTGTATCTAGAGAGCGTACGTCCTAATTTCCCTGTAGCATTTTAGTTTGTGTCTCTTTTATTTCTATAGTTTACGAACTACATGAAATAAGTTGGACCGTAAACCACACGTCGTTTGAAACGCAGAGAGAAAATATCTGCTTTTATAAATATTACTTTCAAAGCTTTGGAATAACTCAAATATGAAATGCTCGTCACATTTGTTGAAATACATAAAATATTGACACGAAAATACTCGTAGCACATGAATGTGCTTAAAATGGAAAAGTGGAATTATTTTAATGCAAAAAAAGTATGTCAATAACTCTTAATTCGCAACTATTTTTAGAACACGTATGAATGGAAATGTTATGCAAAAAATACTAAGTAATTAAATTGTAATAAATTAACAAATTCCAGGTATAGTTATAAGAAATATGGCGATATTGTAGTAACATGATTGATATATCTAAAAAAATCAAATTGTTCAAGTTAGAGTCGATGAAAATTACACGAATCTTAACAGATTTAACAATTTTCTTTCATTCTACAGATTAATGCTTCACGTTTTTATCGACTTTTATATCAACTTCTTGCCAATTTGCCAATCTTTGATTAGTAAACTGTTGATCAGCAAACAGCCTTGAATTCAAACTAAGGGGTAGTAAAGAGTCATGGTAATAAAGTACAGCAAATTACTCCGTTTAGACCGCAATTACCCCTCGCGTGTTCAGTAAACCACCCCAATCACCTATCAACTTTGCAGACGAAATATGTTTCAAAATATATAGTATATAGCTAAATATCGCAAAGGAAGAACTTTTATGCTACGAATTAATTAAAATTTTATTATTGTACTAGATTTCACCCGCAACTCTGTCTGCGTGGATTTTAAAAAAAACTAAGTCGCCTAGGCTTTTTCCGTTTACCTAACTAAAGATACCTAACCAGTTAGGTATCAAGATTATTTTTTACATTTTCGTAACCGGTAGGGTGCGAATACTTTTCTATTTTCCGGGCTATAGATTACTATTATTAATATTAAGTGAAGTATTATTTTTTCTTCAAATTTCAAATAATGGCTGTGGTGTCCGCCAGACAGAAATTAGCCGTGTGGTTACAAAGTAGTATCGAGTCGACATTAGTTAAACGCACATATGAATATCGAAATTGGAAACACATTGCTAGGGTTTTAACTCAGGCTTAAAGATTACTAGGCCGAATAACCTATAAACTTAATATCTCATTGTTGAATATCTTTTGAAAATTACTTTTTCCAGTATGTGATTAGATAAAAATTTTGTTATTATAGTCGATGTGGAAGAAATAAAACTGCAAATAAACAAAATATTATTTTATGCTTTCGAAGTACAAAAAAATGTTTTAACAGTAAAGTAACATTTTAGAATACTACAATAAAATTAAATAATACATAGAAGTGCTTACAAATTAAATTATAGCTGCAATAATTGTTAAATATATTTTAATTTTTGAAGAGCGGACGCACACCTTTGACTAAAGTATAGTGCAACAGTTGTGCGATTGTCGATTGTGTTGCAGCCCATTCACTGTTTTGCACAACTAAAAATCAAGTAGTATGCGCACTTCCATATAAGCTCAAGAATTATAGCGAGACTATACAGTTGTGCGATAGTTTAGTCAAAGTTATGCGCACGCTTAGACGCACGCTTTGTTTAGACAAATTTACTTTCTATGCTACGACTACGATAGCAATCTGTCGTCATATAACAATATCGCACAATACTGTACAGGGTAAGCGGCAAAAAGGGAGTTGTAAACATTTGGTACTAAATTATATAAAATAAAATCAATATATTTGTAATTTAATTAAATACTGCTAAATCACACAAATAGATATTCGGAATTATTATTATTAAACAAAAATATTATTTTAATAGTTTTAAACATCGTTGTCTATATTGTACTAATGATTTATTTCTTTTCAAAAAGTTTTAAGATTTTACACTACAATGCAATTTTAATTTATTTAATTACTAGCTTTCCCCCGCGACTCCGTGCGCGTAGAATTTAACAAAACAAAAGTAAGTAGCCTATGTGTTCTTCAAGACTAACCTCTACATTTATACCACATTTCGTCGAAATCCGGCGAGCCGTTTTGGCTACAAACATACATCCATTCGTCCATCTAAACTTTTTCATTTATAATATTAATAATTATAGTTAGTTTAACATAATTTGGCGCCGTTTGTGTGCGAATGCCTCATTTTGCAGTATCTCGCCAAATAATGTTGAATTATCTATATCTATACCTTAATAGTATAATCACTTAATTAAGATGTGTTACTACTTCGTTGTTTGCTAATCTAAATATTATCTACATTTTCACAGCTTCAATCACTCAAGTTACACAACGCACATTTTTAATACTTTTAAATAAATAATATTCTATTTTACACGGAAAAATAATACTTTTAAAAAAATGTTTGACACCACTGGTCACTGGTAACAGAATATAAAAAACACAAGATTTAAATATGGGACATTTTTATTTAATTTTATTAGCAAGAAAATACAACCCAAAAAAATAATTACTGTGCTCAATTGAATTTTTGTAGAAGTCAAAAGCTTAAAAGCTTTGGAAGCAAATGTCAAAGATTAAGCAAAGAATTTAACAAAGAGTATAGTTTGTTATAATCTGTAACATTTAAAAACCTTTCGAATTTTTCACTTTAATTTTTATAAGCTCCAAAGTGATTGGCTTAAATTTTTAATGACGTAGGTTAAATTTTAGAAACAATTTTAACAATATAATAGCAATGGACGGCAGCAAGCTTGGCGTATGCCTAAGCTAATTTTTATAAAGCGTAAACTTCGAAATACGAATACAAAATAATTTAGATTTTTGTATTAGGTTTTGTTAATTGTTTCATATTTATAACTGCGGGTATAAATTTGAAGAGGAACCATGTATAGGAAAAAGGGAGAGCACAGATTTTATGTTTTATATAGATTTTTTTTAGTCCAAATTAGGTTTAATTGCTCCGATTTCGTACTTACAAATAATATTTTTATAATACCAATTACCAATTTTCTAAACATTTCTCATTGCACAAACTAATTTAAAATTCTTAAAGAATTAATTCAAATACAACAATTATTCATTTTTAATCAATATTATTAGTTACATCTACAAGATTTAAAACTTCAGCCAAAAGCTGAAAGCAATATTGCGCGATATAACGATTTGTAATTGACTGTATTATAAACAAAGACATAAGAAATATATAGACCAGACATAGTGAGCATCTTTTTTTCACCGGTAACTTCTTTGAAAGGTACTATGTTAGTTGTCAAATTTAGTGCCTTTCATATACTTGTATTGACATGTTAAAAAAAAAAACAAAATTATAATAACCTCCATCTTTAGTTATGAAATAAACTAAATAGTGTCACAAAATAAAACAAACATTTAAATATGAATAACTGTCAACTATTGGTAATTCATTTAAATACAATTCTTAAATTGACGTGTGGATGAGGATCTAGTGAATTTCAACTATGCTGCCTCTATATATCTTTGTATCTCTTTGATTATAAAGGAGAAATCTATAAAATCATAGTTGATATAGGGTTGTATCTCATTATTTTGGATAATAATATCCAAAGTAACGAAGTGGTGGTAGCTAAAGCTACTCCTCCCCAGCCCAGTTCCAAGGACCAGCTGGTGGTGAACTCTCGCGCGGAGAGGAGAAGCAGCGCGGCGGAGCGCGGCCCGACCACACCGTCGGCGGTGTCGTCACCCTGACTACTGCGTGTTGATACACGTTGGATACGTTTGAAGTGGATTATCATGAGGGTAAACATCGCGAATAGACCTGCAAGTTTTTTTTTCATATAATAAGTAAACGGCCACTATAATCCGCAGAATTGGCGAGGCGACCGCTGCCCATAGACATGCGCAATTGCAGAACTGTTGCCTAATCTTAATCGACAGAGGAAACGCACATAAACAGGATATTTCCCCGCCGTCAAATCCACTTTTTCTTCCCATCATATCCTCTTGACAAAGGGGTGGAAGGAAAGAGGGACTAAAACGAGAATGGAATTGCTTCTTCTGTGTGGTTGTGGTATTGCACCGGGCGAGCTGACCCAGTCGTCGTGTAGTTTTTGTCCCTTTCCTAAACCTATTAATAATTAAAAAAAAATGCTTGTAGCGAGTCTAAAGTGTAGGACTTTTTATTAAATGAAATTTAAAAAAATACACTATGATTGCGTTTTATTGAGTTAGTAAATAAGAAGCTATGAAATATACACTAAGATACTGTTTAGGTAAGTGTGAAATAGCTAAAATGTATTAAAAAGAAATGTAAACATGTTAATTCAATTGATTATTTCCTTTTATGATAACTGACAATCGATACCAATGTATTGGCGAAATTGTTATTTGTAAAGTTATGGTGTAATTTATTATTATTAAGTGTAAGGTACTAGGACAACATACCAGCCAACAAGTACATGACTCCAGTAACGAGTACGGCACTGATCTGGTGCTTGCAGACACCGAAGGCGCCCACAAGCGCCGCGCTGCCCAACACGATGAGGCACACCAGTGCACATGATATTGAAAGGTTCTGCATTCCTAGTACACGTAATGTCACAATAACCAGCTTGAAAGGAAACCATTCATGATGACATCTTTTTTGACTAAACTATCGCACAACTGTTTTGTCACGCTTTCATTTTTGAGCTTATAAGTTGCGCACACTACTCAAGTAGTTATGCAACTAAACAGTTGAACTGCTAAACAATTGAAAATCGCACGTCAGTTGAGCGATAGTTTAGTCAAAGTTGTACCCGTTCTTACCATGATTATGTTATTTGAGCTCACCATATTTCGACACCGTTTCTTAGGAACATCATAAGTTTTTTTGTTAGTTTTTTTTTCTATCCTATTTTCCCCTCTTCTTGCTCGATGATGACATAGATTTGTGACAATCAAATCAAAACTAACACAATCGCTTGCAATTGTAATAAAAAAATAATGTAGAGGTATAATGAAAGGATAAATAAGCGTGTGTAGTATAGTGTGTAGTAATTAAAATATACTAACGATGTTGCCAGTCAGCTCTGGGCTCCTCGTCGTCGCTGTTAGCTAAGTAGTTAGTGCAGAGCGGCTCCTGCGGGAACCCCGCCCGCGACAAGATCCTCGCCTCCTCCTCTGACACACCACTTATTATGACTTTCAAATAATGTGCTCGGCTAGTTATGACGTCATAGATATTAGAGTAAGACTCAATAGCCTAATGGGAGTACGGACTACCGATCTTGCGGTCGTGTGTTCGAATACCATTGGACTATTCTGAACAAGCCTAGAGATTAGTTGAAATGGTTAAAGGAAGTATTACTAACTAGCTTAAATAAATTTCTTTAGCGATCATTTAAGAATATTACCTTCCAAAGACACACACATAGTCCAAATGCCGCCGTTCATCGGCACTAAAAAAGTTCCGACGCCTTTACGATTGTTTGCTTCCTCCACCTGAAAACAACTTGATCATAAATTGATATTAACAATACGTTTTGTTTTATTTTTATATTTACAAAGTTAAATTTTTTGCAACGGATTTACAATGGAATTGTAAAGTTACTAGCTTTCGCCTGTGATTTCGTTCGCGTGTAATTTAAAAAAGTGAGGAGCCTATATGTTCTTTCAAGCTATCCTCTACGTATATGCAGCTCGTTTCAAATGCAATATCTTCGATATCTCTAACAAACATCCATTCATCTAATTTTTCGCATTTACAATGTTAGTAAGAATGTTTGCATTTTTGGGCATTTGTTTTAATTTTTATTGGAGTTTCTAAGATTTTACATCAAGAAATAAAATAACTTATTTACTTTATAAAGTACAAGTACACTAAAGTGTTCTTGTAAAAATCGTGACATTTACTGCATACAATGGCCACTTAACTCTAGCTCTACGGTAGTTTCAAGTTGTTTGTTTTCTTTAAAACCACGGCAGTGTAATGTCAGCGAAAATTAAAATAATTAACTAGAAAGAAGTTTAACTTTTGACCGATTTTAATAATCAGTCCAGAATCACTCGAACATAAAAAATTTCCAATAATTGATGGAATATTTAAAATTGAAGTAATTTTGTATGTTAAGTTAATCGAGAACAAGAAAAATCTTTCCATAATAATAGATATAATAATTCAAAAGGCGGTTATTTTAGAAACCGTACGTATAGTGAGGAGGTTCCTGTCTCTGCTCTGACCACTGGTTGCTTGAGTCATCGGATTGCGCAGCCGGTGGTGCTCTATTTTGTTATTATCTTGTTTCTTGAACCAACGTTGGGAATTTTGTTTCTCGACAGTCATCTGCTTCCTACTTATCCTACTCCCGTAGGGTGGGCGCAACAGGTTTTTGTCCTCCACATAACTCTATCATGTTTCATCTCAGTCATCACACACCTTTTGATCATGTCACTATTTACGCAATCCATCCATCTCTTTCTTGGTCTACCTCTACCGTTGTACCTCCACACTCATAACTAACGTTCTCGTAACATGCGATTCACTCCTCCTCATAACATGTCCATACCATGGTAACCTTTTACCCATGTTTCTTGACAGTAAGGGGTTTAATGTTTTTAAACAATATTTTAACAGTTAAATCACATGGATAAAACATGACATGAATAATAAACCATTTAAAGAGTTCATAAAACTATTTGCAGTCCTGTTGAATGCAAATACTCAAGCCGTAGCGCTAGCACGATCTAGGCTAGGTCTTAGGTCTCTGGTCTTATTCAAATTTTATATGTATTTACCCCCTCCCCCGTTAGAATCCCTCTTCCTGGCGATGTCTAGCCAAGCATCAATAAAAAAGATAGCAAAAACGACCCCAAATTTCGTCGCGCGATTTTGAGCTAAACTATTTAACTACGTCGTAATCTTTGATTCCAAAAATCAAACAAAAAAAATGGGACCCACCTGCAAGCACTATCTTTCGGATAAAAGAAGAATTATCAAAATCGGTCCACATGAAAAAAACATACAGACGAATTGAGTACCTCCTTCTTTTGGGAAGTCAGTCAAGAAATTAACTAACTGAAATATTTATACCCAAATATCATGTTATATATAAATTTTATTTAAAGGTAGAGTTGAATAATCGTTATTGATTACTGTAATTTATTATTCAATCTCGATTATTGTTAGTGAGCAGGTCAAGGTTGAGATTGTCAGCTTTGCGTAGTAATTGTAACACTATATTATGTAACTTCTCATTACATGAACTACTCACATATTAGCTTAGTTATATACTTATTAATGTATATAGTAACGTAGTATGTAAAGTCTTCGTGGAAACTTAATTTCAATAAGATTGAATATACAATACTAGAGATTTGAGAAATATAGTACTTTCAAAATGTCGGCTGCCAAATCTCGTAAGAGACAATTCAAGGTAAGTACCCGCCGTTAAAAAATTATGGATTGACGCTGTTTTGTTTCTAAATAAGTGTGTGTAAAATAATTCGTTATTTATTACCAGTCAGCAACAAGACTCGTTCCTTCAAAGTTATTTGTACAATGTAGAGATTCTCAGAGGGAAGCCTTATTCGGGGCAACGCACAGATTACGTCGAAATTTGTGTACAGTCACACTTACAAGTGTTTATATTGGTACTTACATAAACAATAGTATTTACCAAGCAGTGAGGTACAAGAAAATGATTTTTAATCACATTTAAGTAGTTATTTTCATTTTAATGGTTGTAAATTAAGTAAATAGGAAACTACGTAGCACTAAGGCTACGCAAATGCTACAAAAATATTTTATACGTTGCGTTTTAACTTAGAGTACCAAGTAAGTAAATTATCCTGACCATTGAATCCAAATATCAATTGTACTTGGTACTGTTCAAAATAACAATTGTATAAACGTAGCTCGTTCCGTACCAAATTCAATTTAACTATGTGATTGCTATTCCAACTTTGTAGGGGCTTGCAAATTTAAGTTATTGACGGGTCGTAACGGAATACAGGACTGCACGCGGAATGCTTCCACTTGACGCCTATCATCTGTTTGGTCATGGTATTTCTCTGGGCGAGCCAGCCCATTCGTGAAAAGACGTTAAAGTGAGCTCTACCAATGTTACAATGTTACAATGTTACAATACCTTAGCGACTTTCTCATCGAGCAGCCAGTGTAGGACGGTGTTTGATGTGTTAGCGAGTGCGGCCAACGCAGCGCGCTCCCACGCCACGTGTTCCCAATGTTCTGTCATCATCGCCGCGCATAGCATCGCCGTCGAACAGCTATACAATAATAATATTAAAAACATAATTAATAATAAATAATACTGTAACCAGTAAGGTCCCAGAGGAACAGATAGTTGCTATATATTAACGACAACATCTTGTTTGATAACTGTTCAGTTGCAACTAAAAATCGAGTAATGTGTACACCTCCTATAAGCTTATAGGAATCAAAGCGCGACTAAACAGTTATGCGATAGTTTAGTCAAAGGTGTGTGCGCTCTAAGTACTTATAAAAACGCTGAATATTCTATTCTATAAAATGTAGAAGTATGTGTCATATGTTTACATACGGTCTCATAGTAAACTCTAAGTATACCCTTTCCCGTCCCTTTTGGTCTGATTTACGATGTATTCTAGTTTCGTTACTTGGGTCGTAAAAACAAGAGACCGGGTAACCTTTTTTCATGGAAATTGTTTCCCCGCCATTTGATGTCGTCTAAGGATATATCGATCGTCTTTGTTTTTAAAACATCTTGAATGTGAATACAGTTTTCTCCGCATAAAATGAATTAAACACAACTTCGGTTTTGAACTTTCCTCACATTTAAGTAACTATTTAGTGACTCATCATGACTTGAATATCGGAATTATAACAAAAAAGTAAATTTAGTTTCGCCGGCAAGTCAGTCAGAAAACAATGTCGCTTATTTCATTGTCTACAACTGTCTGTTACAATTTCTGCAAATTTTAATGTTAAAATTACTTTCAAAAGAATTAATTATGACTCGGAAAATTGCTCTGAATTAAATTAAATAAAAAAGTAAACGGATTAATCAATGCGATACGAAATTATAGAAGATTCATGATTTTTCTGATACAGCAGAATTTAACATTTTGCGAGTTTTAGTTAGTGAATAATTATCTGGGTTTATATGTTAATTCCATTGTTGTCTACAGTGAACGGCTCAATGCCATTTACAGAGTTACATAGGTGTTATTCGAATAGGCCTCGATTTTATGAAATTGTCAAGTCGTAGGAAATGTTAAATTAAAATTCCTTTTTTTCTATATATAAACCTTATCCCAGATCTTATAGGGGTACTGTTACATTTTTTTTTATAACAAAAAATGGCAAACGAGCAAGCGGCCACCTGAATCCGCCAAAATGGCGAAGCGACCGTTACCCATAGACATCCGCAAATGCAGATGCGTTGCCTACCCTTATCCGAAGGAGGAGAAGAGGCACATAAAGAGGATATTTCCCCTTCCTATGCATCTCCTCTACCGTCAAATGCACTTCCCCATCCCAACCTCGTCTTATAAGAAAAGAGTGGTAAAGAGAAAGGGACTTAAATTAGGCCTCCGGCACCACACTCATCAGACGAAATACGGAATTGCTTCCATTTCACGCCTGTCTTCTGTGTGGTCGTGGTATTACACCGGGCGTGCCGGCCCTGCACTGCTAACATGTTAAAGCGGGCATTACCACTGTCGAATTTTTAGAGTTAGGCATTAACAGAGTTAGGTGTTATTTGAATAGGCCTCGATTTTATGAAATTGTCAGTCGTAGGAAATGTTAAATTAAAAATTTTCCTTTTTATAGAATTAAATCTTACCCCGGATCTTATAGAGGTACTGTTACAAATTGGGTTGTTTTATTAAAATATTAATTTAGGCCGGAGACGCCGGTATTGTGTTTTACGAGGGTATCGGCATAGCGTTTAATTTTTTTATTACGGAGCTAAGGCAATATTGTAAGTAATTTATCCATGTTGCTGTGGAAGAAAAACGTAATTACTATTTTGACTAATCAACGATCTAAGTATTAGAGTGCAATAAAAATACACTTTAAGTATAATGCAAAAAGGAAAGTTTTCAAATGAATACTTTCGAACAGGAAATAACGTCGATAGGTAATTATACTTTTTATGTCGCACGTTGCTAGAACAAATATAAAACTCAACCGTTTTTCTTATTTCTATATCGAAACAACGAAAATCTTTGTTAGTGTAAATAATTCTATCGAGTTTAAAAATTAAACCATAGAACCTAGATAGCATTATTCTCAGTGTAAGAATGGTAGAAAATTATATCAAACTAGCTGTTTCTTGTGACTTCGCCCGCGTAAAGTTAAAAAATAATAAAAAACATAGTTGTTCACAGATAACGTAGCTTTTTAATTCTGAAGATATTTTAAAATCGGCCCAGTAGTTTTTGAGTTACTTCGATACATACGAAAATCTAAAAATACAAATCTTTCCTTCATTATATTAGTAAAGATTAAATCCTGTGTAAACATAAGTTTAATTATCAAAAGACCAACTTTATATTTTATGAGAAAGGCAAACAAAGCATAGAATAAATACGAAATAACGTTTAAACAAATATTGAAACTTACCGCCTACACATTTATGGCAGGTTAGGGTTTGGTTATTATTGTCATAGAATATTTTAGTAACTAGTTAAATAGCCTTTGTTGAAACTTATTCGGCAGTATGATTATTGCTAACACGACAATGGTCTGTATAAAAATGTGTTCACATTTCTGTCCATAGCAATGTTATGTCACGTAAAGATTTCAGTAGTCAAAAGTGGACGAAGAAAGAAATTATTATCTTATAATCTTATCTTACTAATATTATAAATGCGAAAGTTTAGATGAACGGATATATTTGTTAGAGTTTGGAGTCTAAACGGCTGAACGGATCTCGAGGAAATTTGGCATGGATGTAGAGGAATGTCTGGAAGAATACATAGGCTACATAATTTTTTTTAATTCCGCGCGTTCGGAGACACAGGCGAAAGCTAGTAATATTATAAATGCGAAAGTTTAGATAGATGGATAGATGTTTGTTAGAATTTGTAGCCTAATCTACTGAACCGATCTTGATGAAATTTGGCACAGATGTAGAGGATGATCTGGAAGAACACATAGGCTATTAACTTTTGCTTTTTTTTTTTAAATTTCACGCGGACGGAGTCGCGGGCTAAAGCTATGATAAAACAATGCTAATTTTTTTAAAGAAATTGTAATTTTGTATAATCGATTACACTCAAACTCAAATAATGTCAAGACTTAATTATTTATGTTATAAATCGTATTGCAGTAATAGCGTGCTATAAAAATGTATGAACAACGAAATACTAAAGTAGGTTAACAATAAAACAGTTTTATCTGAAATTGCTTTAAAATGCTGACGCATTTCTATCCTGGGTTGCGGCATTACAGCACTGTGTCAATATACTTTTACCTTTACTGCATTGTATTGCACTTAAATACAATTTTCATAAAAAGTTCAATTTATGTTATAAACTAACTATTTATTTCTGAAATTATTATGGACATATGCGTTCACTCCAAGTAGTTTAGTAAAACTGGTTTCCTTTCTAAAAAACTATGATGCATTTCAGTCATCAATGCCTCCTTGATCACGATGATTATAATGAACCTTCTCAATTATGTTCATACTAGCTTTCGCCCGCAACTCCGTCCGCGTGGAATTAAAAAAAAACAAAAGTGAGTAGCCTATGTATTCTCCAGACTATCCTCTACATCTATACCAAATTTCATCGGAATCCATTCATCCGTTTAGGCTACAAACTCTAACATCCATCCATCCATCTAAACTTTCGCATTTATAATATTAGTAAGATTTTTCTTTGTCGTACACGTGTTTTCAGAGCTTTTTAGTTATTTACTTCTATATTTACAAAGAGATAATACGAATATGTATATTGAAGCAAAATATTACCTAATGTATTTACTTATTTTTATTGAAAAATGGCCGTAATTTATTAGAAACGTGGGCCGACGTCGCGAATACAATGAGCCTTTGTGGTCGAGTCCCTTAGAATAAAGGGCATGTATAAATCAATGTTTGGCTTCGATTGTTTGTGTTGGCGGCTGTGTAATGTAACCCAATACGTTGAATTAATGTTCTCACTATAGTCATTTAGATATGATAGCTACAGCTTTACAAAAGACAAAGGAAATGTAACTTAATAGCTAAGTAGTTATGGATTAGATTTCCGTGTTAACATGTTCAGATGTTTATACAGTTGTAGGTTTAAACCGCGAACTTTTGATAAGAAGGTACACACAAGTAATATCACACTTACCTGGTAAGTAGTAACGTTGCCAGCAAGTAGAATACGGATGGGTGTACCCCACATTCGCACTCAGTCTGCGGCGTGGTGGTCTGGGCTTCCATGCCTGCGCCCAGCTTGTGGTAGGCGATGTACGCTCTCGCCGGACTGCCGTGGGAAGCAATTTTCGGGGCCTTGAAATGCTCACGACGGCAGTAAATCTACTCATCAGGGCGCCTGCACCCAACTCCTCACCTAGAAAGAATCTTAAACTTTTAACCGTACTTCTGCAATTAGAGTCTTAGCTGTTGGATAAATGCATAGTGTGTAATATTGTAGTATAGATTTAAGAACAAATAATTTTTGTCAAACGAAAAAGCAACTAAATATAAAACAACAATAATTATAATTCATGTAATCATCGTAATAAATGTTTTAAGTAAATATTATAGTTAATAATTCAAATTCTGTATGTTTTTGGTACAAAGTTTAAATAACACAATTATGACTAACACAATGTAGACTTCTTTCTTTTAAAGGATTTTCGTAATCGTTTTTAAAAGAAGGAATACTCCCAATGAATTTGGCCATAGTCCAAAGTCAACTTAACATATTTTTATGCCTTTTTCTTACAATGTTTTACAACAATAGCCCTTAAAAATAGACAAATATTGTTAGAACTGTTATCAATATAAATAAAGATTACACAATGTGTTTTGATCACGGTAATGTAATTCCTTTATACCTGCGTAAATACTAAAAAAGCTTACCTTCCTTGGAAATCCTCTCCGTAGCACTCCTTAATAACGTAGGTATTATGTCACATTTTTGACTAAAGATGCAATAATCGTTTGTTGTATTATATAGTATATATGACGAGTTATTTACAATCACGATAAATACAACGAAGGATGGAAGCGGGTTACCCGCAACACCGTTCGACACAGACTGAGTTGGAAAATCGTGGAAATGAAGCAATATCTAGTGTTGTGATGGTATCAACAATTGAAGGAGATGTCGATATTGCAGGATCTTAAATGCTATAATGTTTTATTTATTTCCTTTGAGCTAAACATGAAGAGATTAAATTACTAAGAATTTGATGTAAGTTTAACTGTTGACTTAAAAAAAATCATTTCGCACCATTTAAATTTAACTACATGGATGTAATTTTTAGATTATATATTTTGCCAGCCCTACAAATTCTTCCTTATAGTAAACTTATTAAAAATACACTTTGTTGCTTTCTTTTATAACCTCATATTCCTCTCTGTAACAAATATATCTGGACAATTTTATCGATAAAATTGAAAGGATAACGTTACATCACTACATAAATATTGGGCGGGCAATCGCTATCGCCGGGGCGGGCGGGGGAAAAGTCGATACCTATCGCGTGTCATTATACGATGCACCCTGCATCGTGTTTAACGCGTTTATGTAATTATTATTTGTCACATGCTTATGGCGTGTAATGTAAAATCTACACGCATTATCGGTTAAATCAATAACTGATTTGAATTACTAATAAAAGCTTACAATAATTTTTTTGACAAAATACCGGAGAAAGAGACTTTAGAACTGAAAATTAATCCAAAGCTTTAAGTTTGCTTTTTTGTTTATTCTGAAACATTTACACTATTAATGCTTGAATACCATCTGTGGTAAACTTTATGATTGATTATTAATATCGAGTTAAATGATTACTGTTGTCTGTAGAATAAACACTTGGTTACCTATTGCTCATTGGTAAAATTAAGTTCTAAATGTTAAAAGCTTAATTTTCTGTCTGTACATGGTATAATCATGAGTTTCTTTATGTCTGATTCCTGAAAATTGCTAATAGATTTATTAGATACAAAGAAATAAGTAGTTATGTTCAGTTTGTTTTTGCCTATTTAAAAAAAAAACAATCGTTATTTTCACTTTAACAAGAACAAATTATTGGATAATTTTATTTTACGGGGAATATCAATAAAAATCATTAATCTGTTTTGCTAGTTAAAACTCACGGTTAAGTAAACAAGTCTGTTCTTATTTTTTTATAATGAACAAAAGGCATTAACAATCGTAACTTTATGAGTACCTTGAATTTACGTGTGGGTAGGAAACGGAACACAACTTGGCTAAACTTTCCGAAACCATGATTCTATTATACTGTAGGTAAAAATGTAAACCTAACTCAACAGGATAGTACTAGGATATTCAAAAAGTAAATAACGAATAAAGTTTTATTTTAACAAGTTTTACAAAATTAAAACTTGTTTGACAGTGTTACCTGAAATAAGGTAATGAGATTATCACATTATTTTTGGTATAATCCTGTACATGATAAAACTATTACAAAAATAAATACAATTGAGTTAATTAGGGTAGTTTGAGGTTGCAATTAATTTTGATTTAATTTCCATTATTGTATTGCAAGGCGCAAGCGAAAAAAGCCAAATATATTTTTACCATTTTAGATACTTACACTTACACATAGCAATAGCAACACTGCATTGACAAAGTACGAAACGAAACGAACGAACGTGCCGTGCCGATTAATGTGATGTGAAAGGGAAAGTAATTTCTTCTTGATTTTAGTGAAATAAAGTCACAAACTATACTTTTATCGTATCGACAAGCAGGAGCGACAAATATATATTATTTCAGCAACTATTAACACACTCAATAACTGTAAGTATTAACACTTTTGACAAAAACTTCAATCATCAATTTGGCGGTAACAGTCAAATACTGTCTTACACTCAGTAAATTAGTAATTAAGTCGTTTTCATTATAGGTTAGGGGCTCTTTAGATCGTATTTGCTGATTTATGTTAGGAATTTATAGGATTATTATACGCTGCACGTGGCATTTTACATTCCTATTGTTTTCTTTACAACAGTTGTCACGTTGACCGTTACAACCCGGCACGGCAAGTATGCAATTGCGAGTTTCCAATTTGCAAACTTTTAGATACTAGAATAGTTTCACACACAGTATTTGTTTATATCGTCTCATTTATTTTTATTATTTGTATGTTAGTAATGTAAATAAGTTATAAATTAAGATTACCCGTTCAAATAATGTAATCTACATTTATGAACTCAAAATTGTACTTAACTGATCAGAAACTTTAGCCCTAAACTTATAGAGATAGATAATATAAGTGGCACTTAAACATTCCTGAAGTCTGTATATGACATTAAATCTTAAATAAAAAATTTGTGGTTTAATCATAATTTTGCCAGTTATTACTTAAAAATGACGATCATAGTATTAAATAATTAATATGAAAATTAAATTAAATTATATATTTTTTTAGATGGATGATGTAGCAGATGTTATTTCATCACCCGCGGAGTTGTTAAGTGTAGGCAGGAGACATCTCGCAGTCAGAGACTACAATGCAGCAGCCGAGGCTTTGGCTAAGGCCTGCGAGCTGCTTGCTGCGGAACATGGGGATACCGCTGATCAATGCGCTGAAGCTTATTTATGGTAAGTTTAAGAATTGTGATACATTTCATGTTAAACTTCTGTCTTGGTGAATTATTGAAATTGTTTTATTACAAAGAATATACCACACATCATGTTATTCATTTAGTATAGGCACCTTATATGTCTTACAAATTTTAATAAGATAAAAAGATTGTTTAATTTAATTTATGTTAAAAACTGTAAGATTAAATAAAAAAAAATAAGAACCAGTTTATAGTTTTGTTTCTAAAACAATTTTTCTGACTTAAAATATTACTATGAACAAGTTCTTCTGTGAGAAGAAATATTGCCAGTAAGTATAATAAATAAATAAGTATATTCTAATCTTTTGTAATTCACCAGGTATGGCAAATCTCTTCTTGGCTTATCAAGAGAAGAAAGCGGTGTTTTAGGAGATGGTATGCCAGGAACTGGTAATGCTGATGAAGATGAAAATGGAGGTATGTTTGCTTACATTACATGACTTATTAAAGTTTTGAAAAAATTATATTACTAGTTACTGCCAAATTTAAATAAGAAATGTATTCTTTATGTGTTCTCTCCTTCATTAGTTAAAGTTAGGCAATGAATCTACTGTTGTGGTTGTTTATGGGCAGTGTTCACTTTGCTATTTTGGCATATCCAGGACCTTTGCAAGTTTGCCACCTTATTGATATAAAATGAGACATTTTTAGTTTATTTACAAGTTACATTTTTTTTGTTGAAAATTTAAATGGCCCATGGATACTTGTTGAACTATTAATGTCTTTTCCATGTGTTATGATGACTACACTACAGGCCAGTTGAACAGATTAAAAAAACACAATAATTTCAATAATAAATCTGTGGCCATAGGTCAGAATATGATAAATCAAATATTTTGCATGTTAAGCTGATATGACCAAATGAAAGAGCATTTTTTAGCGATAATACTTAAATTAATAAGACATACTGAGCAAAAATATACTTATTGTTGATCTATGACCACAGAAATATTGTATTATTCAGATCAAGAAGATAATGATGAACAGAATGAAGATGGTGAAGCAGAGACTGAAGCGAATGCTGAAGCAGAGGCTGAAGGGAATGCTGAAGCTAAAATGGAGACTCAGGACAATTCAGTTGACAGCGGAACTAAAGTGGAGAAGACTGAGGCCGAATCTACCACAAAAGATGATGAACCAACTGTGGTGACCAGCGGGACTGATGATGAGAAACCGGTTAGTATTTTCATTACTTTTGAAAAAGTAACTGTTAATTTTAACAACACAGAGAATGGAAACAATAGACTGAACAAATAAATGCTACTTTTTCATTTGCTATTAATGCGCAGTAAACAATATTAAAATCAAATCTTGTCTTTCGCTGTTAAGACTTCCATCTTTATAGAGTCCAAAAATCTATTTAGATCTCAATTGTGCTTTTTGTTACCTCTACTAAGATAACATTTATAAAAACAACTAGCTGTTGCCCGCGACTTCTTCCGCTCGGAATTTAAAAAACAAATGGAAGTATCCTATGTGTTCTTCCAGACTGTCCTCTTACATCTATGCCCAATTTCATCGAAAACCGTTCGTTTAGGCTACAAACTCTAACAAACATCCATCTAAACTTTTGCATCTATGATTTAGTAAGATTAAAAAAACATGTTATTATATTTTAAATTTGTTACCAGGGTACATCAAATGGTGACGCAATGGACGAGTCTATGGCCAATTTGGACAATGAAGACGATATTGACAATCTACAATTAGCTTGGGAAATGCTCGGTGAGTTAAAAATACTTTTATTATTATTATAAAATGTATTTTCTGTTTTCTATTTATGTAATATTATTAATGCGAAAGTTTAGATGTATGGATGGATATTTGTTAGAGTTTGTAGCCTAAACAGCTGAACGGATCTGGGTGACAATTGGCATAGATGTAGAGGATAGTCTGGAAGAAACACATAGGCTACAACTAACTAAGTTTTTTTAAATTAAGTGTGGTTGGAGTCGCAAGCACAAGCTAATTAAAACATAATTCATACTGATTTGAAACTTGTTACTGGTTACTTGGTTTTTTAATAGTTCGATAGGAGGGGGTAATGGATTTAATAAGTGAAAATGCCTAGGAAAGCATATCCACTTTTCATTCCTATGTGTGTTCGACTCTTTGATGAATTTCACAACTTTGTTATTTTTTATTTAATAACGATAATTATGTTTTCAGATCTGTCTCGTAGTATTCTGAAGCGTCGTGCGGAGGGCGGCGGCGGTGACGTCACGCGGCGGCTGCTGGCCGACGTGCACCTCGCGCTGGGGGAGGTCGCCCTCGAAAGTGAGACTTACGACAAAGCTGTCACTGATATGAGTAAGTATGCAATATAATATAAACAATGAAATTTTGACGAATAACTTGTATAAAGTACAAAAATATATTTATGAGTTTGTTTTACATATATTGGCCATTGGGTGGGCGCACACGTAGCCGGCTTTAGGGCATGTTATTAGTAAATCTGTAGTTATTTTTGTCAAGTGTAAATATTTCAATTATATGTAATATATCTTACATGAATTAAATAAATAATCAATTAAATTATATACTATTTACGAAACGGCTGGACCGATTTCGACCGAACTTTCACTAAAGGGTAACTGACATAGACGGGCATATTATAGGCTTTTTTTTTAATTCCGGACTGTCAAAATGGCGTAACGGATCCAAATTTGCAGGCGACCGCTCGTGTTTAAATATAATTACTTGAAATTAATGCTTGGAATGCGGGTTACGTATTTTTCAACCTATCACTGGAACCCGCGTAATAATATATTTAGTAAATTGTGGGGACTCGACAAGGTATTTACACGCCAAGTGTTGAATGGTTGTCTACATTAAAGAAAAACGATTAAAAACTGCCGTTTGAATCTGGCCAGGGCCGGCATTAGGGTAGGGCGTTTTGACAGAAAGGGGCGTCTTAGATATTACGCCCAGGGCGGTCGTAGTGGTGAAACCGGTATCGCGCGTTGCAACTAAAGATATGTCTTTAAAACATGAAATAATTTGTTAAAGTGTGTGATGAATGTTTTTATTTTTTCCAGTGTGCTGTTTGGAAATCCAAAAGGAACTGCACAACAGTGATGATAGATGTATTGCCGAAACTCACTATCAGATTGGTAAGTAGAAATAATTTAAACAACATCAAAACAAATGTTAGATAAATATCCTAATCAAGCAAATTATAGAAAAAAGATGATTAAAAGGTTTTTTTTTATCCAAAAATGTGTAAAAACGTATCTTAAATTTGACACAGATGTAAAACAATCTGGAAGAACATATAGGCTAATAAGTTTTTTAAGAAGGCACGGACCACAGCTACTAAAAAAAAATAAACTAGATTTCGCTCGCGACTCCGTCCGCATGGATTAAAATAAACAAATGTGGCTCTCATGTGTTCTTCTATCTAGACTATCCTTTACATCTATATCAAATATCATCGAAATTCGTTCAGCTGTTTATACTACAAAACAAACTAACAAACATCTAACTAAACTTTCGCATTTATAATATTAGTATGTAGAGTGTAAATAATTTTAACAGTGGTAGTGCCCACTTTAACATCTTAGCACTGCAGGGCACGCCCCCAGTAATACCACGACCACACAGAAGCCAGGCGTGAAATGGAAGCAATTCCGCGTTTCGTCTGATGAGTGTGGTGCCGGAGGTCTAATTTAAATCCCTTTCTCTTTACCACCCTTCTCTTATAAGGAGAGGTTGGGAAGAGGAAGTGGATGTGACGGTGGAGGAGATGCATAATGTTAGGAATAAAATTAGTACCGTGCTATAGAATTGGCGCAACTCTAGATTATCGGCATAATCGTCACGTCCCTAGCTGACAGCTGTCAAATGTCACTAGAAGTATGGATAGATTTGGCGCGCATCCTAAGTCTTGACGAGAAGTATTGCTCTGAGTTAAAAGCGACAGTATCAATTAAATAAGTTGTCTAATAATAAGAAGGGGAAATAACCTCTTTATGTGCGTCTCCTCCTCCGTCGTATAAGGATAGGCAACGCATCTACAATTGCGGATGTCTATGGGCAGCGGTCGTTTCGCCATTTTGGCGGTTATAGCTGGCCGCTTGCTCGTTTGCCACCTTATGTTATAAAAAAAAAAATATATTAAATTTCTTGTTTAAAGGTCTCGCAAACTCTTTGGCATCGAATTTCGAAGACGCAGTAACACATTTCAAGAACGCAGCAAATATTTTAGAATCCAGAATCAAAGCATTAGAGAATGCGAACCCTAAAGATGACGCTACTATAAAGAAATATAAATTAAACGATCCCTTCTATTCTATTGAAGCGGAGATTAAAGAATTAAAGGAACTTTTGCCTGAAATACAAGAGAAAATTCAAGATATGATGGATTATAAAGCAGAGGTAAGACCTTGTGATTGTCTAGAGGATACTAGGAATATGCTAAGAGGTTTAATGTTGAAGGAAAAGAATCATCAAATAGTACAAATTTAAATATTTAGGAACTTTTTTACATTCCGCTGTATCAGGAAAAGTTTAGTTTTTTAATGTTATTGTAATGTTCCTATTGATTTTTTTGTAACGGTATTACATTCCATTCAAACTAATCGGAAAAGAAATTTAATTGCAAATAAAATTGAACTTTATAGTATTGTAATAAGGTTTGATTTTACTTTCTACATTTTTTAATCAACAGTATTAAAATATCATGAGTATGCAGACAGAAATGACATTGACCATAGATTAAATAACTAATTTAAGTCCCTTTCTCTTTACCACCCTTTTTTATAAGGAGAGGATAGGAAGGGGAAGTGGATTTGATGGTGGAGGAGATGCATAAAAGGGGAAGTGTCCTCTTTATGTACGTCTTCTCCTCGTTTGCCACCTTGTTATGAAAAAAAAAACACAATAAGTGAAATCAATTTAATTAAATTCGCATATAATGAAACAGTACATGTGAAAAACGTAAAAAAATGTTTTAAACCCTATTTTAATTGCGGAAAATTCAATTTTACTTGTAGTAAAAATCTGATCTGTTCCAGTCTTGAATCATTGTCAGTGATTAAATTGTGATAATTGGCAAGTAATAGTTTTTAAATATTTGACAGACTTGCTCAGTAGGAGAAATAGACTGAAAAGCCTAAATACTAAGAAAAACTAATTTTCTTACACTTTAGTGGCTTTTTTCGAATTCAGTATTCTATTGTTAATTGTAGTTTATAAGTGCCTTTTTACCTTTTTTTAAAATTAATAGGGATTTACTTATTGTCCTAATGTTTGATTTCTGTGAATTTGGTTATAAAATAAGTACTTATGACTGTGCCTTATGAATCTCAATGAGCATTTAAAATATTCTTAATGTATAAGGAATTTAGTTTGTAATTTTGACCCTAGTGTTATACCACAAGGCCATTTTTGTATTGCGTTTTTTTTTTCTATAATAAATTTATACAAAATTATAACTGTGTATTATTTAATACCCAATACAATAATGACCATGTGGTTCTTACATGGAACCTTAGCTATGAGTTAATTGTGATTTAAAAAGTAAAATTACTAATGGCCTGTCCCGGAATACTTGTAAAAAAAAAATAATCTATGTTGGAAGTATCGTGTTTTGTTACTCTATCTGACAGTTATGTCACTTTTAAGCTATCTGAGCCTCTATCAGTCAGTGGTGGGAAAGGCTCTTACTACATAACATGGTATTAGAAACTTCATTTTAAAATGTATCCAGTATCCATATACCTAACAGCATGTAATTGCTTTTTTTAATAAGAGAAAAATTTGATATTTAAACTAAAAAAACTAAGAAACAAACGATACATAAATGTTTAGAGACATATTTACTTTTATGGTAATGGCAACACTACACACAAATTTTAATGAAATGCCTTTTTTGAATTAATTTAAACAAAGACCTTTTACTTTACTTTTAATTGTCCATGGACAATATCTAGTCATACTAATAGTATAAATGCGAAAGTTTAGATGGATGGATGTTTGTTAGAGTTTGTCGGCTGAATGGTTTTCAATGAAATTTGGCAGACATGAAGAACATAGGCTCCTCACTTACAATCGTAACTTAATTTCCAGACGATAAAACGTGTCCGTGAGACATTATGCCCGGAGAATGGTGAGGGTTCAGGGGAGCCGAGTGTTGCTAGTTCCACCTCCTCAGAACCTAAACCTAAACCTGCAGCATCAGATATTTCACATCTCATCAAGAGGAAGAGGAAGGCCAGTGACAGTGAGGCAGATTCTGCCTCTAAAAGAGTTAATACATGATGTGTGTTTAGTGGAAAGTGATTTAGTGTTAAGAATCCTGCTAAAGTTAAGAAAAAAAAGGTAAGTTTGCTATTTTTTAAGTTAAATCTACTTGAAATCTAATGGTAATTTTATTCTGTTTAATTACTAAATTTCGTTACTTAAAATCAAATATCTTGGTACTGACTTGGAAAAATTGTAATATTTATTTTGTTTAATTTAATGGTTTTTAAGTTTAGTCAGAATATTTTAATGAAAAATTAAAGGGAAATTGATTACTTCTTAATATACTTATACAAATTTGCTACAAATGTTAACTATTTGATAAAATAAGATATTTCTTAAGTGTCTTAATTTTGTTCTTTTTATATAGATAATTCATATTCCATTATTTAAGGGGTATCAGTATCTCTTATTAAATTATAGTACAATATTTAAAAAAAAATCTATATGGGGAATGTTTAAAATTTATGTCTTTATTACAAGCATATAAGGAATAAACCTTAAGTTATGTTCTGTTATTAAAAATGATAGAAATCTCTTGACAATGTAACAAGGTGAAATACTTTTAGCGCAGTTAAATCCCTTGTTGGCAATTTTAACATCTGTCTGTCAATAAATGGAACTGTAATTATTGTTTCCCTAATGATTAAATCCCATCATGAAAAAATATTCCTATTAGATTATGTGGTCAGAGGGCCAATCAGCCCAATATTAGACACCTACTGTTATCAATACCTTTGACAAGTCTCTGACTGAACTAGATTTAAAGTAATGTGCTTGAATCTATTCTACATTAGCATATTAATATAATTTAGTATTTGTAAGTATAAAATAATGTTAATTATTATAATAAACCCATGGGTATGTTTGTATTTTTTTCTTTTATTTATTACTAACCACATCTATTGTTAATAACATGTGTTGAAAAATGGAATTTATATGAAAATGAAACTGAGCTGTGATGGTAATGAATTATCTTATTTAATAACTTAAAAGATATTTTCTATATCAAATTAGAGTAATGAAACATAAATGCAGTTTCATTCTCAGATACTGAAACTATAGTCCATAAGTTGTCTTTAAAAACGTAAAAAAAAACTTTCTCTTATTTTATTCTATAGTATATGTACCCACTCTGATGTCAATTAAAGTCCTCACACATACTCAAGTAAACGTAGCTCAGGTCCACTTAGTACTCCATCTTTGGCAATCCTCCATCTTTGTATAGTTACTCCAACCTTTATGCGTTACCACTTTTATGCCAATGGGTTTATTGATTGGATGTTTTTTACAGTTTGTACTCTAAACAGCTGAACTGGTAGGCCTTTTTTTTCATAGTTCGTATATATTTTTATTACTGCGCGGACGTATTCGCGAGCAACTGCTAGTAGTAAAATAAAGAGGAAAGATTCGATTCTTTTTCCATTGTATAGGTTCAGAAACCACTGAAACGAATAAAAATACGCAATTAACCCTTAATTCGATAGTGTCCACTGTGCCAACTAATTTAAAATCAAAATTTACTGAACTAGTTAAGAGAAAAATACGTAAAATATTTTTTTACTACAAAAAACTCCGTCTAAGTGTTAAAGCAACTTTATCACGGTATAACATAGATTTTACAGAAAAGATAAGAGACGTTTATAAGTTGCGTCACATACAAGGCTAAGGCTAGGGCTAGTTGGGTAAAAAATAAAAGCAGCAACTGTATATGGTCTTTATGTATTTCAATACTTTACACTTTGACTACTGCTTTGCCTTTGTTCTCGCCTTTAAGCATTCCAATAAACGCATCAAGAACATTTTCAAAACCATCTGTTACATGTTCTGCCGCTTTTAACTGTCCGTTCTTTATCCAATCTATCATTTTAGGGATCACTTCCGGCAGCCGATCACGAAATGCAGCGACAACGAATCCTTGTATCTTAAGGGCTTGAAACACTATCGCTGGCTGTAAAATAGTTGCTTTAGGCAAATTCCCCTCTTCATTGTAAGAACTAATGCTTCCACACACAGATACTCTTCCGTTTTTGTTCATTTGATTAATAATAATGCTGCTTATTTCCCCACCGACATTATCGAAATAACAATCCACGCCTTCGGTAGCCGCTTCTTTCAGAGCTTGAGCGACGTCCACAGTTTTGTAATTAAAAGCTTTGTCAAAACCAAGCTCTTTTTCCAACCATTCCACTTTGTCATCGGAGCCAGCAAGCCCTATTACTTTGCAACCTTTGATCTTGGCGATTTGACCTACGAGAGATCCAACAGCTCCCGCGGCGCCAGTTACTACAACTGTTTCGCCGGATTTTGGTTTGCAGATATCTAGGAAACCAACATAGGCAGTAAGGCCAATCAAGCCCAAGGCACCCACACCTAATGAAGGCGACAGACCTTTAAAATCTGGTAGAATGTTAAGATGGTCCAAAGGTCCAGCTTGCACTCCATCTTTAGCGATAAAATAGTCACACCAACCATTATGTGAGACAACTTTGCTTCCAACAGGAAACTTGGGATCTTTGCTTTCCTGTACAACACCCACTTGTAGTCCAAACTGATCATAAGGTACTTTCATTATCTTATTGTACGCACGTAGGTATGGGTCCACACTGATCCATTCTGTCTTGATGAGAATTTCACCATCTTTTAACGGAGGTAAATTATATTCTACTAGTTCGAAGTCTTCACGCTTCGGTACTCCTTTGAAATAGTTTTTAACGACGTACTTTCTTGCTTTAACCATTTTCGATCACTCTTGAAACTTAACTGAAAATAAATATAGCACCTCACATTTATATCACTATTTTACTTATCGGTTATCTCATTTGTTATTTAATACTAGCTGTTACTCGCGTCTTCGTCCGCGTGGAAATAAAAATTCTAATAAATGTAGCCCATGTTACTAAGTGATAACGTAGCTATTTATTGGTGAAATAATTTTTGAAATCAGCCCAGTATTTTTTGAGTTATATCACTACATACAAAAATACAAACATTGATGTTTATAATATAAATATAGAATAGTGCATGTCATCGTCATACAATTTTGGAAATTATTTGAGATCACCCAGTGATTTACGAGAATAATGAAACTGCTTCTTCATTCTTGGAAATTATGAGCAACAGATTGCGCAACTTTTTTTATTTGTATATTATAGTGATATCTGGCTGGACATATATGTAATATCCAAATGTACTCGTAAATAGCGGTGATGGCATTTCTTAAACAACCTTTACTCTATCTTACTAATCATACTTCATACTAATATTATAAATGCGAAAGTTTAGATGGATGGATGGAGGGATAGATGGATGTTTTTTAGAGTTTGTAGCCTAAACGGCTGAACGGATTTTGATGAAATTTGGTACGGTAGGGTACGGTACATTTTTGAATGATGAAAGAGGATAGTCTGGAAGAACACACAGGCTACTTTTTATTCCGGAAATAGTTACGGTTCCTGTGGGATGCATTAATTTTGTATTTTAATGTTTACTTGATAATTCTGCAACGCTTTAACATATCTTATTGAAATTTGGCACAGATATAAAACAAAGTCTAGAGTACACATGGGATAAGGTTCATCCCCGAAAAATGTCCGGTTCCCAAGGGACATGTTATTCACACACATAGTTCGTCTGTTTTCTAATACTACGCTGATGAAGTCGCGGGCAACAGCTAGTATTATACATGCAAAAATTTATATGGATGGATGTTTGTTAGAGTTTGTAGCTTACACGGCTGAACGGATCACAATCAAACTTGGCATAGACGTAGAGGATAGGCTGGAAGAACACATAGAGTACTTGCTTTTGTTTTTTTTATTCCGCGCGGACGAAGTCGAGGGCGAAAGTTAGCATGTGCATAATAGACCAAAATTCGTTCTACAGCTAGGTGAATATTTTTTTACGCGTAAGCACTATATTTTTATAACAAATTTTATAACAACTTTGTAAATAAGTTATGCATATCCGTGTTATCTCTAAAAGTGTGATAATACACCACTGTGTGAGAATTTCGTCATTTACTTGTTATTGTCTTATTTCTTGTTTAAATTTTGTGAACTTCCAGAAGGGTAGACAAATATGATGTTTAATTCTATTCTTCTAAAGTCGCAACGGACTCCTTTTTAATGTGTGAATATGTTAATTGTCATAATGGAATATACACTTTTTAAAATAAAACTACAGCCTTATAAATAAACGTGGTATAAAGTTAAATAAAGGAATGAACTCGGTATAAACAAATGTTAGTACAAATTTTAACTTTATACCGCGTTTATTTTTAAGGCTGCTATAGTAAACCTTCATGAAACTGAGTTATCGGGAAAAGTAAACAAAGATCATATTATTATTTATTTTATTTAAAAAATAAATCACATTCCTGCGAAAAACATTTGTAAAAACATGGACAACAATATTGACAAAGATACGTTTCTTATTATCGATTTGTAAGAAACTACAGAAAAGTTCCTATAGTATGTTTAAATACATTAATCGATGGGAATTTTTAAATACAATGCGAATCACCATCTTCTCGAAATCTAGATTTTCTCCATCGATATTACAAACAGACACTCCAATATGTATAGTCTTATAGATATATTCTGGTATTATAGTTGGTTACTTGGTTAAGCCTTCACAACGGCTTTACCTGTGTTTTCACCAGCAAGCATTCCAATGAATGCATCAAAAATGTTATCAAAGCCTTCTGTCACATGTTCCCTTGCCTTCAACTGTCCGCTCTTGATCCAATCTACTAGTTGAGCGAACCCTTCTTGCCACCTGCTGTACCATTCCCAGACTAGAAATCCGCGCACTGTAAGTTGCTGGAAGACTAATGCTGGCTGTAAAATTGTCGCTTTGGGCATCACTGACGCATCCTCATTGTATGCGCTGATGCTACCACATACAGCTACTCTTCCGTATTTGTTCATTTGATTGATAATAATACTGCTTATTTCCCCACCGACGTTATCGAAGTAGGAATCCACGCCATTAGGAGCGGCTTCTTTCAGAGCTTTAGCGACGTCCACAGTTTTATAATTGAAGGCTCTGTCAAATCCAAGTTCTTTTTCCAACCATTCTACTTTATCATCGGAGCCAGCAAAACCAATTACTTTGCATCCCTTAATCTTTGCAATTTGTCCCACAAGAGATCCCACAGCACCTGCTGCTCCGGTCACTACAACTGTTTCACCGGCTTTTGGTTTGCAGATTTCAAGGAAACCGAAATACGCGGTTGCTCCCGGCATCCCTACAGCACCCACTCCTAATGATGGCGAAAGACCTTTCAAATCTGGTAGAGCATAAACGTGGTCAACAGGTCCACTAGGGACTCCATCTTTAGCGATGGTATAATCGCACCAACCTTTATGCGTTACGACTTTGCTACCAACAGGGAATTTAGGATCTTTACTTTCCTGTACAACACCGACTTGGAATCCGAATTGATCGTAAGGTACTTTATTATTCTTGTTGTACGCACGTTGATACGGGTCCACACTGAGCCACTCAGTCTTAAGTAGAATCTCGCCATCTTTTAACGGAGGTAGTTCATATTCTACTAATTCGAAGTCTTCCCGTTTGGGAACACCTTTGAAGTAGTTTTTCACTACGAATTTTCTTGCCTTCACCATGATTGGTCACTGATCGAAGTTCAACTGAAAATAGAATAAGGATTTTATTGTTATTTAATAACTTGCCTACTAGATTGTCAATTATCTTATCTAAAAATAGTTATCTTTAGCGATTTATAGGTATATTGATTAGGTATTTACTTACATGTAGTAAAATATAAAGTTTTAATCAACAAATTAGCAGAATATAGTTAATTTATGTATTATTACCATTTTATTTGGTTTACGACAATAGTTAAATGGTGGAACCGAAACAATAGACAACATTATCGAAATACCCTTATATTAAATAATTGGCGATTGAAATATTGTATAATGACGTCAAAAATGATCATTATTAAAAAGTAACTTGGTGTAAGATTAATAATAAATCGATTAGGACATTAAGTAAAAAAGGAAATAACACTTAATGTTAGTTGTAAGAACACATATTAAGTTAAAGTCAAGTAAAAAATTATTGATACTATTAAAGAATACATTTAAAATTATTATTGTACTAATACTGAAAGATTTCTACACGTGTGAAATATTTGTTAATACTTACATTTATGTTCTATAAATTCTTTGAATATCAAAGCAAAATACAACACACGTCCGTCTGGCGTATAGTGTGGGGAGTAATGAAAAGACGAGTCATTGTCCAACAAGTTTTATTACGTAATATCGTCATACTGATTTGACCTTGTGGCTTCTACACGTAATCGTGTTTCCAATGTCAAGGCAGCATTAAAAACATATCGTTATCTCTGTTCTTTCATACAGAATGAAAGAGATCGATGTTACATTTTTGTATGTTTTTCGGCAGTGGAAATGGGTTTGCACAAAACGTGAACAAATATAAGATGTATCATGTTATTGTACAAATATTTGCAAATATTAATAATGTATGTTATCGGATCGTAATATGCAACAATAATGTAGGTAGTACATAAGTGTAATGAATCCCGATAATACTCTTATTTTAATTTTTTTATGTTTCAAATGTTTTTATCGAAATATATAAGATTTGTTAAAACTTATAAAGTACTCCCTTTCGCATACGACTCCGTCCGCGTGCAATTATAAAGAAAGTAAGTAGCCTATGTGTTCTACCAGACTATGCTCCACAGCTATGCCAAATTCCATTGATATCCGTTCAGACTGCATCAGTCTTCCCACTACACTAGACTACAAACTAACAAACATCAAAACACCCAAACATCCAAACATCTAAACTTTTGCATTTATAATACTAAGATTGGTATGCTAGACATTTAAATAAGTCTAGCCCGGTGAGAGGTGTTGCTATTGGTTGTTTCTGTCTACTACCTAAATCCTGCATCTATTAAAAATTGCGTAAAAAGACGGCGCTAGTGAGCTATCATGATTTAGTTTCACATATGTCCGCTGGATCAGGTGGCGCTTTGGTCTATACAAATAATCCATTTGACTGTATTTTATTGACCAAGAAGCGAGAGAATATCTTAGTAATGGAATATTTTTTGTCACAAAATCGAGAAAAAAATTGACAATTCAGTATGTTAAATTATTGAAAAACATGCAAATTGCTACATGCCTTATCAGACTCTACGTGGAAGACAATCAATTAGTACTATTACCTCTAAATACATAGCATAGTACTGTATAAGTAAATAAGTAAACATGAAGTTTATTCAATGACAATGCAAAAACATTTCGGTTTTAGACTACAAATATTATGTGAGTAAATATTACACAATTTGAACTGTCTATTCTGCATTAAGTTAAATTGAAGCGAGATATTTTAGAATCAATTGTACACAACTATATTGTTTATGGCTGTCTCCCATATAGCATCCATAGATTAATGTCCAGGAGGAAATCTTAGTGCTAACACTTAAAATAGAAATTGAATTTTGTACTTACTTTTTAAAATCGCCTAAACTGTCACATTGCCAACGTCACATGGAGAGAAGCATGCTTAACATCAAATTACGAGATCGATGGACTAACCCAAGAATACGAGATAAAACAAAAGTAAACGACGTTTCTAAAAAAATCAAAAAACTAAAATGGACGTGGACTGGACATATAATGAGGACTGATAAGGACAAATGGACTAGAGAAGTAATAGAATGGAACCCGAGGGATGGGAAAAGACAGAGGACGTCAAATAAAGAGATGGCATGATGACTTACCGAAGGGATGGAGAAGACTAGCTAGGGACAGGGAATTATGGAAGAATCTAGGGGAGGCCTTGTCGAAGGACAACCTGACAAAGCAACTGGATGCTGAAAATAACTTATATACATATTGTTATTTTTTAATTTTAATACTTTTTATTTTTCTGTATATCATATTTAAGAGTTAGATCTATGTAAAAAAAAATTGTCAGAGAAAAGGTTTATCTTATCTTAAACAAGATGCATTAAGGAAAATATTCCTAATCATAATAATGTATGAAATGTTATTGGGCCATCTATTTAATTATTACACACCCTAAATTGTAAAACTGGAGAAACGCCACTTTAGTTAATGTAAGGCAAAAATCTACGGTCTCGGCTTACACTTAATATTACGTAATAATCAAACTTAAATATATAGGGTGCAAGCAAAGTTTTGACATCATGTTGACGAGAAAAGTAAACAAGGACTTAATTATTATTAAGTTTATTTATAAAAATGTATTATTATATATTTCAACCAAAAAATATATATCACACCTCTAATCTTACTATATTGTAAGAAATAAAAAAAAAACATAACAAATACAAATAATTAATTTAAATTATGATACATTAGGATTATTTTGGTTGTTCAAACCTTCACCACAGCTTTTCCTTTGTTTTCACCAGCTAGCATTCCAACGAATGCGTCAAAAATGTTGTCAAAACCTTCTGTCACATGTTCTCTGGCCTTCAACTGTCCGCTCTTGATCCAGTCCACAAGTTGAGCGAACCCTTCCTGCCATCTACTGTACCATTCCCAGATGAGGAACCCACTCACCGTGATTTGCTGAGATACTAACGCTCGCTGTAAAATTGTTGCTTTAGGCAACTTTGACGCATCCGCATTGTACGAGCTGATGCTACCACATACAGCTACCCTTCCGTAACTGTTCATTTGATTAATAATAATACTGCTAATTTCCCCTCCAACGTTATCGAAGTAACAATCAACGCCATTAGGAGCGGCTTCTTCCAGAGCTTTAGTGACGTCAACAGTTTTATAATTGATAGCTTTGTCAAATCCAAGTTCTTTTTCCAACCATTCTACTTTATCATCAGAGCCAGCAAAACCAATTACTTTGCATCCCTTAATCTTTGCGATTTGTCCAACAAGAGATCCCACAGCTCCTGCTGCTCCGGTCACTACAACTGTTTCGCCGGCTTTTGGTTTGCAGATTTCGAGGAAAGCAAAATAGGCAGTTACTCCTGGCATGCCTACAGCACCCACTCCTAAAGATGGCGAAAGACCTTTCAGATCGGGCAGGGCGTATATACGGTTAAAGGGCCCACTGAAATCTCCATCTTTACCGATGGTATAATCACTCCAACCTAAGTGTGTTACTACTCTGATGCCTATAGGAAACCTGGGATCCTTACTATCCTGTACCACTCCAACTTGGAACCCGAACTGATCATAAGGTACCTTGATATCTGAATTGTACGCGCGTAGGTATGGATCCACACTGAGCCATTCGGTTTTTATAAGGATCTCACCATTTTGTAACGGAGGTAGTTCATATTCTACTAATTCAAAGTCTTCTCGTCTAGGAACTCCTTCGAAGTAGTTTTTCACCACGTATTTCCTTGCCTTGACCATGATTTGTGACCGGTAGAAGTTCAACTGCAAATAGAATTGTAATGTTATTTTTATTGATTGTGAAAATATCGTGTAAATTATCTTATCTAATAATGAGTATAGTTCCGCGGATAAATTGATTAGGTATATTTATAGTCAAAGCCAGACCGGAAATAAAAAACCCTTTTGTGAGGGCGCCACAATCACCTATATATTGGAACATTCTACATCGACATCAATACGTCTGACAAGCAAAAGCCACTGACCCCTTAAAATGGACAGGCTATAAACTGTCGTATTTTGTGTTTATTTGATTTTCACAATAGACTAACTATAATTTCCAAACGATTGCCTCACTATTTATGACTAAATATGTAAATCTAGTATTTCGCAAATTGTTTTACTTCCCTGGAAAAACCAATTAGTAAAATACATGTACCTTCTTTTACCATACTAATGTTATAAAGCATAAATACACAGTTTATTTCGTACGTTTCGGCAATCACAGCATATTTTTGTAATATATTTTTTTATGTTTTTGTAATATATTTTTTATATTTTTGTAATATATAAAAGCCTCACACTTGCTATAGCTACGACTTAGGGGTGGGTAAGTTGCAAAGTTGCTGTGTGAGAAGTTCAACGAAATAATGACCTCTGTGATAGACACCCGCATTTGCAGATTCATTGGTTGCCTTCGACAGAGGAGAGACAGAGAGACGTACGAAAAGAGTATATTTACCCTTTCTATGTGTACTCTCTTAAAAATGGTTATTTTAATAATAATTGAATTGCAGAGTTAAATAATAAAGTAAATGGATTGTAAAATATGATTTACCAAATCTAGATGAAAATAATAGCTATTTATGTGATATTTTAAAACGAAATTACTTGAAAGGTTAAAACAAATTTATTCATGTCAAAATTTTATATGCCTGACGTTTTTTTGTATAATTATCATTATTAAAACATTTTTTAACAATAAAAAAATAATAATTTGATCACGTTATCATATTTATTTTCAATTTATATAACGGTTGGTTTGAAACTCAGAAACAAAGAAAATTATTGGACGTTAGTCCTAAATCTTTGCTAAATAGAGTTATGAATAAAATAAAGAAAAAAACTCCAGACTGATGATAGAGTTTACATGTTACATGGTAATTCCATTAAAACATACACATTGGATAGGATCGAAGATACTTACATTTAATTCAGGTTTTGCGTGTTATATTGTTGAAAAAAATTATGAAAAAAGTATTTTTCACACAACAGCTTAGCGTAAGGCTCAGGGAATAATGAAAACATTAGCCATTGACAAAACAGTTATACTGTCGTCGCGGTGTATATTTGACCTTGAAGGTTCTGCGCTTATCATCGATTATCTCTGTTCTTTTCAAAGAGAATGAAAAGGACCTCAATAATTATAGAGATGATTCGGCAGGAAATCGCCGTAACAGTGATCAATAAATCATTTTGTGACTTTTGTCGTAAGTTTTTTTTTGTTTTGGCGTAATCGTAACTTTATAAGAGTATGGCATTGTACATATTGAAATAGTCTACAAGATCCGAGATTACGTCTTTATCAAATAAATACGAGCAGTGTTTCCTAAATTAGCAAGTATGTAGTGATCTTTTTAGAATAGATTCATCTAGATCACGAATGGTGTCCTTTTTCGTATCAACATGCCTATTTCAAAAAAAATCCAAAAAATGTTACCAAATTTTAGTTTAGTGATTATTACGTACATTCTGTAGGGTATGGAATCAAGTCGTTTTCGCTCATAAATATCTGCTTAATTTTTTTTCGTAGTGCATAATGAATTTTCTGTTCAGCAGTGGACCCAAAATTTTGTCGCGTGCCATAAGTTCACAATTCCATTCAAAGTTGCGGGAATTGGAACAAATAATAGAGGCAAAGGTAGAGGAAAGAAAAGCTGTAATATTCTGAAGACCTATCCATATGTACAGATCAGTGTCTGCATCTGTTACACTGACATTTCCGACTTAATATGATGACATTTGTCAATTTTAAATGTAACGCCTTCAAACTCAACTTTTGATTATTAGAAATTTCAAATTACAAAATTAAGGCTATTTTAAAAGATGGCCAGTGGTGACTCACCTTGTCCTCAATACCTGACATATTCTAAATCTAGGGTTCCGTTATTGGGTGCTCTCATCGATTACGTGGATACTAGTATACAATATTTATGGACAAAATCTTTCGTTGCAGCTGAGCAAATGCACGTACAGACATCTAAATCTACTTTATCAATCTCTTTCTTGACTTTCGTATGCTTAGTGCTAGGTTTGCTTGCGAACGTCAAGATGGAAGTTGTAACTATTGACGAATCTACTTTGGAACACGATCTCCATATTGTTTTATTGAGTGAGGAATATAAATTGTATGTAGACGATATAGATGTATCTAGTAAGTACAATTTATGCCAATTTACACTTTCCCAAAACAAGACCTGACCTTAATATCAATGTGCTTTGTAATGTTATATCAAAAACAGTTCCAATTAAATTATAATGGACGTGTTGAGTGACATTTGATTACTAAGTTTAGGTCATGATTTGATAAACTCTTTGCCTTTAATCAAAATGTTATATTAAAAAGTTGTATTGAATTTATCATTTCGTATATTCACAGAAATATTATGCTGTATTGAAGCTTCAGACACATTATTAGTTTTGATATCCTGTTTCTTGATATGCAATTCTGGATTTGCGGTAAATATGATAGAAATATTAGTTATTTTTTCTATAGTTTAGCGCACTACACGTTATTACATTCTAACAACAGCCTTGCCCACATTTTCTCCTGCTAACATCCCTACGAAGGCACCAAATACGTTATCAAAACCTATCGTTACATGTTCTTTTACTTTGAGTTGTCCCGTTTTTATCCAATTAACAATAACTGGTAAAGCTTCATGCCATCTATCGGCAAATCTTGATACATTAAAACCTTCAAGTTGAATCTGTTTACCAGCTATAAATGGTTGTACAATTGATGCTTTTGACATTTTATCTGGATTGTCATTGTATGAACTTATACTGCCGCAGCAAGCAACTCTTCCGAAAGTATTCATTTCTTTAATAATTACACTGCTTATTTCTCCACCAACATTATCGAAGTAACAATCAACACCATAGGGGGCTGCATTTTTTAAAACCTCTGAAATATCAACTGTTTTATAATTAAACGCAAAATCAAAACCGAGTTCGTCTTCTAAAATTCTTACTTTCTTGTCCGAGCCAGTGAAACCGATTACTCTGCATCCTTGAATTTTAGCGATTTGTCCTACCAAAGAACCTACTGCACCAGCAGCACCTGTTACGACAACAGTTTCTCCAAACTTTGGTTTGCAAATATCTAGAAGTCCAAAATAAGCAGTCGCTCCCGGTCTACCGAGAACACCAATTCCATAAGACGTAGGCAGGGCTTCAAAATCTGGTAGTTTATAAGTTCTGAGTGGTTCCTCTTCGTTCATATCTACTATACCGTAATCACACCAACCGATATGAGATACAATTTTAGTACCAACGGGATATTTGTTGTGGTGGCTTTCTATAACTTGTCCGATTTGAGATGAAAATTGGTCGAACGGTAGGCGATACATAGCATTGCGAGCGCGTAAGTATGGATCTACGCTGATCCATTCAGTTTTAACTAAAACCTCACCGAGTTTTAAAGCTGGCAGTACAAATTCCACTATTTCAAAATCATCCCGCTTCGGTACACCTTCAAAATGTTTCTTCACTATGTACTTTCGTGCTTTTAGCATTTCTTTTAAATTGCACTACGAATTGAATAAAGAGTAAAATAATAATGAACCATTTATAAATGATAAGTGCTGATAGTTACTTTTATATGTATATATGTCAATTAAAATAATTGTATTTGTGATAAAAAAAAAACATTTTTTTTTCTTAAATGATATTTTTCAAGTAATTATTTATTTAATTAGTCAATAATATAAAAAGCCATATGCGTAATGGATGAGGGTACGGACGTCCGACCACGTGATCGAGGGTTCGAATTCCGCCGTCCTATTGTAAACCATATCTACTAGAGGTGTGAACTAGAAATATTAGTGAATGAAAAAAATCTATTTAAATCTGTATCTTCAGAACAACTGAATGGATCTCCTCCTCACCTCTTTTAGGGATAAAAGGCATAGAACATAGTCTGGAAGAACATACATACTACTGAGTTTTTTTTTTATTCCGCTCAGACGGAATCTCGGGTGACACGTAGTTTATTAACAAAGTACTTAATAGGAAATATAAATAAAAGTATATATATCATCCATCATGATATCATAGTTATCATTGTTAGAATTACCTCAGCGAAATTGTTATTTAGTAATTCAACATTTTGACAGCTATCGTAAATGACTTTTGACTTCATAGCCCACAACGATGACGAGTGATTTTACAGACGTAAGTTACCGGATATGAAAATCGATAGCGATAATAATGTTGATACCATTACGTTACCGTATTACAAATATTGTGCAATAGTTTTTGTAGACTACGATATAGGCTTCGCCTATGTGAACTGGTCAACTGCCTCTCCCTTCCATACAAAATCATAAAACGTATTTTTCATTAAAATACGTGTTGATAAACAACTTCCGTTGAATCTTTACTACTAGTCCCTTTTAACCATCGGCTATCTCTCACCTCCCTTGGTCGTTGGCTAGCCCCCCTTGTTCGTCGGCCAGCATCGCCTGTATTAATTTAACAAATTAATAAGGTTCAGAGTGTTTTCTACGCAATATTCCATATTATATCAAGACATTGCGCTCTTCATTACTCGCTTTAGGTTGTTTTTCCTTCGCATCGTCCTCTGCATCAGGTTATACTGCAGGCTACATCGTACTCACATGCTTGTAATCTTTGTCCAGCGTCATCCTACTTGCGAGTACATGTATCTACCCTGGATGGGGGTGACACTGCGCGGGCTGGCTCTGCGTCAGCTGCCGACGTGCGCTGCCCTCCTGTACACGATGTACGTCGCTAACGAAGACATTAACACATTGTTTCTAACGTCATTCGCCTTATTATTCAGTAAGTGAACGGGGAGTCTAAGATTTTTTTTACGCTCAGGCTTTACCAGGAATCGTGGGAACGTTTTCGTAACATTATCGAAAAATTTTGCATTAGGTATACAGTGACCAAAACGAGTGTTAACTCCACCAACCAATCGATTTACAAATCTACTCGATGACGTTACAAATAGGTTCTCGTAACTATCACATAGATATACGTGGTAGACCCTCAAATGACTATCCTTTTCTTTGAAAACTAGGGACAACATGCAGTTGATCTAGACTATCAAATTCAAAAACGAAATCAAAAAAACTTAGCACAGATAATCAAGATTTTTTCTTTGTACCAGACATTAACTAGTTAAAAATCCATTTAACCAGTTACAGAGTTACGTTTGTGGTTGGAGGTGGTAAGACTGGTATGTCTCCGATGGGAAGCAAACGAACAAGTGAAGATATGCGGCTTGGAGCAAGAAGTCAAGACTCTTTGGAGCAATGAAGAGGTGCCCAGCATTGAAGTGTCTAATTTTGTTTATTAAACCTTGTGAAATGGTGAGAAATTATCAAAAGTGACTCCTAAAATGTGTTTGCGTTGTTTTTTGTTACTTGTAATTTGTACATTCGTTTTTTTGGAAAACATAGAAATGAAAGTAATGGTTAATGTGTCTATGCGTTTCATTAAAATTAGGTTTCAGTAAATCGTCCCAAGATGAACAACTAAAGCTGGATCCGCCGTTGCCAAGATGGCTTGATTACATCTTTCAGTTCAACTCGAAGATTTCTTAGAATTGAATATTGACGAAGTTTAACATCTTACCTACACACAGTTAATCGCGAATTAAATCAAGGGAAATACGTAGTCTGAGTATTATAGAAGTAGTTTTAATTAATATAATTAAGAACAAAAACTTTTTCGCTAATATAATATATTTATGTAAAACTATCAGGAACTCGTTAAGCGTATAAATAATACTTTCCTATAATAATATTACCACTAAAATACTCGTATATTAAAAAAGAAATATACTTACTCTAAACATAATAATCATATAAAATACCTATCGCATTTACAAAGCCTAAATAATTGTACATAAATAATTTAATATAAGGCTTTCACATTACACTTCTTAACCAGAGTTTACAGCGGTCAAAGAGTATCATAGTTGTAGACAGTTCAAATTACTAGTTTCCTACTGCCATAATCATTAGGCAATTAGGCTTTGAGAACCCTTAATATCACCACACCGAACATTTATGTTTAGGATTCATAGGCGAGCCAGGTGGACAATTGAATTCATTGGCGAAGTCTTGAGAGTTGGATAATGTGCCGATGACGCGAAACCTGCCAGGGGAGTGGACAGCTGTCTTCAGTTTATTCCTCATTGCTTCAGGTCGCATTGCCCCGCACCAAACCTGTTGATAATTTAACCAAGGATTTATATCGTCAAACAACTCAATAATTCACTAAGTAAAAACAGAGAAAACCATATGTTTTGCAAGAGTATTATGGCAATGGAAACCAACGATAAATGCAAAAGATATTTATAAATGGTGGTAATACCTGAGCAAAATTAAGAAAAAACAATTGCGTGTGCGTGTGATTGAGGCCGGGTAGAGTCTCGTCTTCTGAGCCGTGTGTCTTCAGCCATTTGAGGTAGGCGTGGAACGCTTGCTTCACACCACCGTTGTCCGCTATGTTTTCGCCCTGAAAAATAAAGCACATAACACACGTCCGCATTTAGTTTGACGAGTATAGATTTGAAGACTCATACTTTCCATTTTTGTCTCGCATTGATTTGTCTTGGCGACTTGGAAGATTATTGTGTGAAATGTCACACTTCCCTTAACTTTTTAATTTCAATTACTTCTTTCCTCACAGACATAGACAACATTTTTCAGTCTATGTTGCATAATCGTCACCAAATAAGAGAAGTGGTTATTTAATGTCACATGTACATGACTGACCTGTGTATTAACTCCATCAAGTTTCATGTTGACTTCAGGAACCACGTATCTTCCGTACTGATCAATAAGGCATTGAGCACGGCGATGGAAAGCCTCAATAGCGGGGTCCGACCACCAGCGGTGTAGATTACCTTCGCAGTCGAAAAGACGGCCCTTGTCGTCGAATCCATGAGTGATCTCATGACCTGGAAAATATTTGTATAACGTCAGTTACAGTTAATTTTCAGATTAATAAGTTTGCTAAATGAGATTGGCATAGCTTTAGTGTTACACCTTTTTTTAATTGGGGAAATTCCTACTCATCTTTATAGGGTTAAAGATGAGTAATGTTGGGTTTTCACCAACTAAAACCTCGGTGGTGTCCGACAGCGCTAATGAGGGGTAATGGCATCTCCATTTGGGACGTAGCCGCGACCCCCAACGCTACTACGAATGTAGTGTTACACCCTAACTTAGGGTAGACTCCCAGCCCCTCGGTGGAGACGTATAGTGAACTGGTGATTATGAGCTAACACAAAATGACGTTAAATTTACACGAACCTATAACAACACCAATGCCGCCATAGTTAAGCGAGCGTGGAAAGTGACGATGATAGAAAGGCGGCTGTAAAATACCAGCTGGAAACATTATTTGGTTCTTATTTCGGCTGTAGTACGCGTTCACGACTGCTGGCGCTGTATTCCATAATGATTTGTTCACTGGCTGCCCAATACTGCAATTAAAACAATCAGATCAATCGTACTTCACACTGTTTAAACACGTCTAGAAAAATCTATTGCTGTCGCTGGTTTTACTGAAAGAATGAGAGGAATACAATATGTTTTCATATAAGTATTTCGACAGCAGAAACCAAGGGTCAATGTAAGTTAAACACTTTACCGCTTTCAATAATAACCCTTACCGTGATTGTTCCATCTTTGTCAAATGCTGTAATATATTCAAAATATTCTCGAAATATTTGTCAGGATGAATCTTAACTTCTTTATATCTTTCGTTCAATTCTTCTGTATTTAAAATGAAATCTGGATATCCGATTCTAAGCATCATAGAATCGACTTTATGTCCAGCTAGTTTTTTAGTGCCGGAATCTATCCAATCAGTCATGTTGAGAATTTCTCTAAAAGATTGCTGTATCTCTCTAGTCATTGTAAGTGTATCGTTCTTGCTCATCTCGTCGAAATATTTACGAACAAACATCGATCCTAAAGCCATCCCCATGTTAGAGTTTACTTGGGATATACAGTTCTTCCACCTCGGCGGTGCTTCTTCTCGACCGAAGAGGATGTAATAGAATCTAAAATGTATTAATAATTGTTTAATTGAAATACTAAATTACGTATGTAAACCAGCATGGCGACTAATTAGCACTGAAAATATGAAGCAATGAAAATAAAGTTGTAGTGCATTTCATATTAACACATATATTTAAAGTATATTAAAAAAATTATTGAAATTGCATACTGAATTATTTAGGTTTAAAAAATATCGATAAAATAAAAATAATAATAAAACTCTTACTGTTGTTTTGCAGTTTGGAAACGATCATCGAGGTTATTGACACGATGTCTCACAAATCGCCATAAAAGGTAATTGGCTAACGTATCTGCATCCGTCTCTTGTATTAATTTTACAAGATGCTAAAAAGAATTGATTGTTTTAGTTCAGCCTTAGAGGGGATACACACATTTGAAACAATCGCTCAACTTGTGCGATTGTCGATTGTTTCGCAGCCAATTCAACTGTTTAGCACAACTAAAGTCGAGTAGTGTGCGCATTTCCATATAAACTCATAGGAATCAAAGCGAGACTAAACAGTTGTGCGATATTTTAATCAAACGTGCGCGTGCTCTTCTATGTATTTTCAAACTCACTGAATGTCTTTCTTAAACTTACCAGAACATACGTATGTGCAAATAATACGATCGTCTCATTTTTATGTATTGTTTTGTTCATTACAATGCACAAATATTTAATCCAATCCACTTCTGGTACAAGTTTTATAAGTTTGGAAATAGGCATTCGTTTGTAAATTTCAGATACGTTCCGCCTGTCCTCGGGCGCTGATGTTATTCTAGCGAGACTGCAATTCAGGATAAATTTACTTTTCAGTAACACTTCCAGCGTTTTTATCATAACGTCTGTATAAATTGGTACTGGTTTTTTTTAAGGCCAGATTTTAGAGATCATCAATGGAAACTTCAGAACGTTTCTAAGAATACATATAAAATAAACTTTTACTTACCTAATTTCAAAAGAAATAAGTTTATCGGCGCTTACTCTAACATGATCGGGATCTCCTCCAAGAAGTTTGGCAATCGTTACCAGGTAAGTTTTATAAGCATCTAAGTACACTTTATTTGATTCTTGCAAAAAATAGTCTCTTGTAGGCAGACCTATATTCGTAACAGAAGTATTAGAATCATTATAATAAAATAAGCAATGCAATTAATTTGTTTTCTTACCTAAACTTGTCTGATCAAATTGTATGACAAATTCATCCGAATTCTTTATATCTGGTCCGACCCATTCTGATATTAAAATATCGTTATTGTAAACTCGCAATTTCGCCATCAGTTCTAACCAATCGAAAGTACTGCTGTTCCATTGCTGGTTCAATATCGGCCAACCACCGAGCAGGTTAAGTAAATCCAGCAATGGTTGATGACCACGTTTCTCCAAAATTTCATGATTCATGCAGGACGCAAATAAGAATCTTGATTTTAATGCCGCATCGCCGTTCGCGGGATCATTTGGTTTCATTAATGTTGCATCTCGCGTTAACTTAACTGGCTTTCCATGGTTATGTTTCTTTTTCACTCTTGTATAATACATCTGTAGTTTTCTACCAACGTGAGTTTTCTTAGTACTTTCTTGTGTGGCCCTTTTTCTTTTATCAAATTTGTGTTTCGTGTTCTTTGATTTTTGTTTATCAATTTTTGATACAATATTGTTTGCTAGATTACTACGCACTCCATATTTAGTTTTCTTACCAACTCCAGTTATCTGTTTAGGCTTTTGGTCCAAGTATCGACGAATACGACTAATAATATCCGAATACTCTTGGTAAGGTTCAATCAATTTCTTTATTTTTTTACTAGTAGCACAATCACTAATAATTTTATCATGCCCTTTAAAAATTTTTCCTCTTCTCGGTACATTAAACAGCGTGTTTTGTTTATCTGAACATTTATTTGGATTTGGTTGAGTCAAAAAGTTCTCACTAAGATCTAAATGTTCACCTGGATACGAACTTTTAAGATTTTCGCAACTCTTAAATTCTAATAAATCTTTAAGAACTGTATCTAAATTTTCTCTTAGCATTTCAAATGTATCGTATCTAAAAATAACACTAATTATAATTTATTTTATTGGTGCAAATGTGAAATATTTCCACGCAGATTAGTAATACAATTAACGTAACGAGAACGATGAACCAGGATCGTGTAAAGGGAAATCCCGAAACTTAGAGATTAGGCTTTGATAGGATAGAAGTTGGGCCTACTACCCATTCATAACATTATCAAAATCATTCTAAAATAGTATATTCGTCTTACCCCGCTTTGTCAGCTGGTATCGGATTCAGAGACGCCCAATTACCACACGCATATTGATAGAAATCCTGACACGGGTCCGCTTCGGCATCCATATATCGTTTCATTATTATTGCTTGTGTTTTTCTTATTGTTAACCGATCACCTTCACCTTTCCAGAAGGCATGAATACCTCACGCACAAAAAAACTTATGCAAATTTTTATTTTATTAAGTAATTAATATATAATAGTATTAGTTAAGAATCTCAATATTGATAGAGTAAATGATTTTGATCAAGATAGTAAAAAAGCAAAAGAACGAATACTGGGTATAGAACACTAGATTAACAAAGAATGATCATAACAGCTGCGATGACGTTGGATTAGTATCAAAAAGACAATTAGAAAGCCACAATTTCCCGAAAGCAAGATTAAAGTAAAGCATTAAAAGCTAGGTACCCGTATGGGATTTGGAAGGCTTGTATAAATGCGCAGAGGAACCCATTTCACCTTCTTCTAACTCTGGCTGCCTCCTTACTTGCTCCACCACGTCGTCCAATGGTCCTCTGTCTACATACTGCTCTTGAAATATCGCACTGAATACAAACAATCAGATTATAGAGTAAAAAAAAAGACCAAATGTTATCTAAATTAAAAAAAAATATTTACTTTTTTTCATGATTCTTGTTGATATCTGCATTTCCAAGCTCAGCATCTTCACTGTAGTCGTCAATGTAATCATCGTAATATTCATCTCCTGCGCTACTTTGTGTCGTATGACTCTGTCTACTAAAATAAACAAATGTGTTTCTATGATAATACTATTCGTAGAGACAATAAGAGGTCACCAAGTGTTTTGCAGTAATTTTGAATTATAGTCTAACCACGATTATAAAAATTCTGGCTTCTTTATTACATCGGATTCTACTATAGGTAAAGCAATTGATTTTTTGTTTTTTCTGGAATCTAGGTATTCCTGGTGTACAACTCCCAGTGCAGTAATTAAAAAGTTTCTACTTACTCATAGTCCTTAGAAGTAAAATGACTTTTACGCTTAACACGATTCGGTGTATCGTATTGATTGTCCACAATCCCCCAAATGAAACTGTCACTTGTCACATTACCATTGTAAACATCTCTTTTAGATATCCTCTGCGCTAACATTATCTCTTCTTCTGGCAAAAAAGATGTCCTAAAACCTTCAAACACATCTCTCTCATCCGGATCTATACCTTCTAGTTTCGTGTAAGTCGCCGGTATGTTCTTAACTAAAAACTGATCAGAAGGATCATCTAATGAATCGATTGGAGTTTTTATAATCAAGTATACGATAGCTAAAAGTGTAACAAAAGATAGTATACAAATAAAACGACGGAAATCAGCACTTTTCGGCCTTACTGAAACCTGAAATTGGTTTTGTGTGCCGACTCGCGTCATGGCAGCTGCCTACTGACAGACTGACAGCATCACGTCAACGTAACATTCGTAACTAGAACATCGGCCAGTTCAAACTGACCACGGAGTACTTTAACAAAATAATTGCCTTTGTACATTTGACCCTGGAAACGAATTGAAATGAACAGCGTATACATTGAATAAGGAATTTTTAACGAAATAACACAAGCAATCACTGACATCCAGGCATATATAAAATCGACACCGGTCAGCCCAAAAAGGTCATTGTATGGCCTTAAAATTACAGCTGGCTGATGTGCATTAGTAAAAAAGTTTATTTTTGTCAATTTGACAGTAACGCGGCAAAGAATCAGTAAAATTAATGAACTCTTATAAAGAATACTTTCACAATTTGGAAGTTTTAAGTGAACAAATGAAATGGCATTCGTAGAAGTAGTTTCAAAGATCAATGCAATCAATGAATCTATTTTAGACGACATGTGCTGTGGTACGTTTCAACAAAATTTTTACTTACAACCTGATTTGGACTTAGTTAAAAACGTAAAGATTTTGTAATCATCTACTTTCAAAGCTAGCTATAATTGTTAAAGTGAACAAATATAACTAGAACATGCATTTAACTCAACTTCATATGATTATGAACAAACAAGTATTCGTTACATATCGCTTGCTTAATAATCAGTTGTCCAAACAACTTTAAAATTGCGATACAAAACCGCAAGTATATCTTGACCCAACAGTGACAAGTGCACAGGATGTAGACGTTTTATTTATTTATTCCTTACACCTCAAATCAGGTAACAAAAGACGGATTTAGGTCTGACATTTTAAAGGTAACTGATGTAATGGCGAGCATTTTGCACAAATTGCAGTAACACGTGTATCATTCCAGAGTGTATTTACGAGGATAATGAAGAGTTTAAAAATCATTTAGAAGTGACCAAGAGCTGGTTTGAAAGAATTTCATTTGTTAACAAGAAGCTATATTTATTAGCTCTTTTAGAAGACGTGCGGAGCGCATGGACGTTATCTTTATTATTGAAGTCGATTTGGAATAGTCGACCTAAAGATTCTGTGTTTTCTATAAGCAGGTATAACTTACATTATTTTTTCTTTCTCTAGAATACGTTATTAGCTTTTGAATAATGATTTCCGTACCATTAGGGTTGTCACTTTCTTGTTTTTTGAATCGCACAATAATCTTAGAATTATTTATTATGTTATGATGATGTTTCGTAGACGTAAAGTACTGAGCTGCTACGACCAAGCACCATTCGATCACAACAGAACTGCTCTGCCCGTGTCCATTCTTACACAAGTTATGACGGACGATAGAAAATGGTTTATTTCCTTAGAACCAGTAAGTTACTTTTAGATCTCCCTTTAATCATCGTCGGTCGTCTCGAGATTGATATTTAATCTTGATGAAAAAAATACAATTCAGTAATCAGATTGCAATCCATACTTCTATACTAATATTATAAAGAGGAAAGATTTGTATTTTTGTATGTATGTAACTCAAAAACTAATTTGCCGATTTTAATCATTCATTGTTACAAAGGTAGATAAACAATGAGTAACACAGGATATCGTTTTATTATTTTTTATTACACGCGAACAAAGTCGCGAGCAACAGTTAGTCAAAAATAAAGACTGTATGTTTGGTTAGATTGACTACTCCTTGATACTTGTGTGAGCCTTTTTATAACATTGTTTCTTTTTAAAGGAAGCTCAAGCGCTGATGTTATTGGAGCTGTTATCAATGGCAGGTGGGCCCGTGTTATGGCAGGTGTTTGCGCGTGCGCAGAAGATCTACGATCGTTATAGAGAATACGAAATTGATAACCTGAAGGAATCTATGGTTGTAGCTGAATCGGTGCAACGTGGCAAGACATCGCAACTTGGAGACATAGCTCATCAGGTCTGATGTTTTTAGCTGATATAATAATTTCTGTTTCCTATTTAATCTATACTATTATAATAAAGCGTAAAAACACACTACTTTGTGGCGTAAGATGTCAGCAATTACAGTATGTTTTTGAATAATTCTTTCTTTAATAAAAAGCCCTACTCTCACAACAGGCTTTAGGCTATATATTTTCACGCTATTATACTTAAGGGTAAATAATTTGAATAAAAACCATGTGGGAAAGGGACCATAAACTACAAGCTGTCAACATTAACGAAGCAAGGTTATTATGATAATGGTAATTAAAGTTGGACAATTTGACAAATGTAAACAATAAAATAAAGTTTTTATAATTTCATGCGGATGGAGCCGCACAGGAACAGCTAGTATTTTGTGGTGTCTTCAGTATATTATTAGAAAAATGTTGGTATCTACCTTAGAAAAAGGATCCGCTTCGTCGTAAGACCGGTGATTCACTTGGTGCAATAAAAGAAGTGACTACCACTGATGGGTCCAGCTTAAGTAAGGCGCAAAAAAAGGTAACGCTAAATTAATTTAGTCAAAAACATAAAAAAGTTGAACAGTTGACACGCGTTAATAGCAATTACTAAAAAAATACTTAAACAATAAAAATGTGACCATATTAATGCAATCCCGATAGACATGCAAATTGAGTGTAAAAATACGTTTTGTACTGCTTCACAATAAATCCCTTTAGTGCCTGCATCACGTAAAAGTGGCACGCTAAGCCAACGTCTGCTTGCTGACGTTTGTAGTGACCTGCTGTCGATATACTACTTAGTGTAATTGTAATCTTTCTTGGGAACTTTGGTTCCCGTGACGTTATTGAACGTTAAAGAAAATTGTTAAGGTCATCATCATCATCATCTCCTTATTCTACTCCTTTTGTCCTCCACATAACTCTATCATACGTCATCTCAGTCATCACTCCCTTTTTGATCATGTCACCTTTTACACAATCCATCCATCTCTTTCTAGGTCTACCTCTACCGATGTACCCTTCCACACTCATAACTAACGTTCTCCTTGTAACATGTGATTCATCCCTCCTCATAACATGCCCATACCATGATAACCTTTTACTCTTTACCTTCTCTACTACGGGGGCTACTCTCAAACTTTCTCTAATATACTCATTTCGTATCTTATCCATTCGTGTTATCCATCACATCCATCTTAACATTCGCATTTCTGTCGAAAGAAATATATAAACAGTACTTCTGAAATCTAATAATTGTTAAAAATGTTGGGTTTCAGTTAGATGATTGTATGGTCATTTGGAACGGTACTATCAAGTTAATTCGTGATAGTTTCAAATTAGAAGAGATCGAGACGACATTTAATGATGGAACTAAGAAGAGGATTTGGAAGGTAGACAGGCCGATACCTGAAGCTTTGGAGACAGTTGATTTTGTACGATATTGCTTGTATATTTGTTGATATATCTTACAAAAACTTAGAATTATTACTCCTTTTATTATTTTAGCTGCAATTACTACCATCTGCTATTGGAAAACGTATTCTGTCATATCTATCTTTATCGCAATTAATCGAATATTCTAAAGTTAATAAATATTGGGCATATCTTATCGATGAATTGAAAGCAGAAATCGTCGCGAGACAGAAAGTCCAAACGGAGTTGGAAAAATTGCGAGTAATGTTGGTTTTATAATATCTATTTAAATAATTAAATTGTTTAAACTATCGTGAGACATTACTTTAAGCGAAAATTAATTAAAAACGGCTCAACTCACGCTTTTTTCTTCCGGTGACGG
>NW_013527137.1:1433710-1466976 GCF_000836215.1 Papilio polytes
AAGACAAGACCTTATTCAATTTGGACGTCACTCGAGCCGTCGGGTTGTAGTTCACCTTTTTATACGTGGTGGTATCACTAACTAGTTGATCGACTTTTTGTTCGTATTCAACCGTATCAATTCTATTAAATTAATCATTAAATTAATCAATTCTAATAATATTAATCAATCTATTTAAATAGTTAATCGTGTTTATTGGATTTTGATCTACAACTATCAAACATTCTTTTTTTGATTTATCTATAAGCTCGGGTTTTTCCTTTTAAAGACACAAATTCTACAATTATATTGTTATCTTAGTTGTTATAAGTGTTTGATCAGTTTTATTTCCAGTAAAAATCGATCGAATAATTATCAACAATCACATTTATATAAACATTCAAGTTTTACTACTTATAGGTAACAGATTTGAACGGTTGCATTTGATACGTATGAAATATTAGCTTTCGTCGCAAAACCGTCCGTGTGGTATTAAAAAAAAGTTAGTAGCCTATGTATTCATTCAGACTATGCTCCACATCTACACCCAATTTCTTCGAGATCCGTTTAGAGTTTTAATCTAAACTTTCACCTTGATTATAAAGTAAAGTAATAAGTGATATGTAACACCTATCATATTTTAAGGAAACAATGTTACGTCATAACGAAAGCGACGACACGTTGGATCAGTCAGTCTTCCAAATAGATCGCTTCAGTTCGCAGCCGCCGAGTTTGATGCGCACACCGTCGGCGAAGACGCGACATGGCCTGCCCAGTATACGCGCAAGTCAGAAATCTGGACACTTCTCTTTTAGGCACTTGAGAGAGAAGATGAACAAACCTCGTAAATATGTCGTAAGATGGAATCAATTATAATATTTAAAATGCCCACAGTAAGTCGTAATTTATAAAAACCTTATTGTTTTACTTCACTGTGTGCTGCTACATTGAAAAAAGTCGTGTGGTAAATATCATTAAAATTAAGTAAAGCGACGTTTATGCTTTTAGGCTCCAAAACCTATAAATAATATGGCGGACTTGTATGCACGTCTAGAAAGGCGAGGTGCGGCCGATGAAAACATATGGAAATGGTGTAAAAATGTGTCGAAACAATATAAAGAATCGAAAGAAAAACAGGTAAAGATTTAAATGACTCAGCAATCGTATATGTAAACTAGCAAGGCAGGGTATTCTAGTTCATTAATCAGGTATATCCGGCTCGAGGGACCAATCTTATTTCGTTCGTTTAGTGAAGAAATCGACTAAACATGGGCTGAAGGCTTGGAATGTGATGAACCGAATTGAAAAATGGGAAGGTTCTCATTGTGCAATATAATATTACGTTTTTCAGGACCAGGACGAGGGAGACGAGATGCCAATGGGCCTTAAACATTTCCCATGTCCCATGTTAAAAGAAACTATCTCGATACCGCTTCGAAAACCTCTTGTCAAAGACCCTGCGGCTGTCAAAATTCCAACCAAGTAATTATTACATTTAATAAACTGTTTCTTAATTTCTATATTACTCTATGGAAACTAGGTATATTTTTTATAGATCGACTATCTTCAAAATAAAACTAACTGAAGACGTAGACGTGACGAAGGATCAAGACACCAAACGTTTTAGTTTATGGAGCAAAGACTTTTCTAGTTTGTATCCAGCGTCAAAAATCGCAACTTATCAATCTCCCATTTAAACATTTTATTAACTTAAATCGTTTTTTTTTTAAACAGTTTTATCTTATAAAACTTTCTATTACATTAGTATACTGTATGTCTGTTCTTTATGTAATTTAATAATAAATTCATATTTCGTTATACTCGAAAGTTATTTATTTCCTATATGATATGAGCCAAGACTGCATCAAATAAAAAACCATTAAATCTGCCTACCCCTCTAGGGTACGTTGACGTATCCATGCGTAAAACAAACCGTAATGTTTTAATCTTTGACAAATTGTATGGCAGCTGCTCTATGACTTAATTATCTGTCAAGTAGTGGTGACATTTTCAGTTGAACTATTTTCTAGAAAGAAAAATAAATCGGATTGTAGAGATTCACGTCGTAGTATCTATATAATAACTCGCAGGTGCATGTATTAAATTATGCACATTGTGATTATTTTAATATAAGTAAGACTAGCATAATAATAAAAATGAGTAAGCATATGTATTCGACTGCTAACCTTACGGACAAGGAACTAAAAGAGCAGGGAAATAGATTGTTCAGTTTAAGAAAATTCGAAGATGCTATGAACTGCTATACCAAGGCTATTGTGAGTGTTGTTTGTGTTTTGTGTTTTGTGTTGCGGAAAACAAATATGGTACCCTACAACGTTAATGAACGTTTCAGATCAAAAACCCATCTGTGGCAACATATTTTACAAACCGCGCACTATGTCACTTGAAGATGAAAAGATGGGAGTCGACATGCAATGACTGTCGACGTGCACTGGATATTGACAATAATCAGGTCAAGGGACATTTTTTTCTTGGCCAAGCTCTGGTTGAACTTGATTGCTATGATGAGGCAATAAAACATTTACATCGTGGTAAGTAATTCATAAATTAATAATATTATTACTAAGATGATGGTAAATATGATCTGTACGATAATGAGATGTTCCTTTTCTTGATTTGTTTCATAAATCTCTACACCTAAGCTTCTTTGTCTTAAACAAAAAACTAGAAGATGACTGTGTAGTTATAAAGACACAGAAGTAAACTTAATAATAATAATCCTTAACTATTTAGAGATGTCACAAATGTTGTGTACAAACAACCTTCGCTTCAAACCTTTGTAAATTTATGCATTCTGGTTGAACCAAGTCATAATTTTAAAAAAATTGTTGATAAATACATATTTTTGAAACTAAAGGACAAGACAAGATTTTAAAGTTTTATAAATACCAGCTTTTGTCTGTGACTCCGTCTATGCGGAATTAATAAAAACAAATGCAAGTAGCCTATGTGTTCTTCCAGACTATCCTCTGCCAAATGTAAAAAAATATAGCAAACAAAGTACTTCCATCCTTAACTATTTGAAGATGTCACTTACAAATAATGTGTACAAACAACCTTTGTAAATTTATGCTGTTCTAGTTAAACCAAATCATAATTAAAAAACATTATTGATGAATATATATTTTTTAAATTGAAGGACAAGACAAGATTTTAAAGTTTTGTAAATGCACACATACCAGCTTTCGTCCGCTACTTCGTCCGCATAGAATAACAAAAAATGTAAATAGCCTATGTGTTCTTCCAGACTATCCTCTAGATCTATGCCAAATTTCATCGAAATCTATTCAGCCGTTAGGCTACAAACTCTAACAAACATCCATCCACCCTTCTAAACTTTTCCATTTATAATATTAGTATGATTAAAGCAGCTGACTGTACAAGAAGTAAACTTATGCTTTTTAAAGACAGTAGATTTATCTTTGACGTAATAATTGCATCTTAATTATCAGATATTACTGGCAACTGGAGAAACCATTGACTTATTCATTACAGTATAGCAAAGCTTATTATCCAATTACATGTTGAATGGAAAGTATTATAGTGTATTTTTAATTCCCACCTGACAAATTGTGTAACTTATTTTAATTATAAAAATTCACTTCTCGGGATAGCCGAAGCTAGTAGTTTAATTTGATTTTATACTTAGTGTATATGCAGTAAATCTTTATTTAATTTTCTTTTATACTAAGATTATAAAGAGGAAAGATTTGTATGTATTGAAATAACTCAAAAACTACTAGGCAGATTTCAAAAATTCTTTTACCATTCAATATTTATGTTATCACTGTACTCAGTTACTACATAGGCTATGTTTTTAATTTCAAATGGACAAAGTCGCAGGCAACACAAGTGTTAAATAGAGAAAATCATGGATGCTATAATTTTTTCTTTACTGGGTTTTAAGTTGAACCAATAAATACCTTTAATGATAGAATAATTGAATATTCAGCACTTTAAGGTGTGGTTAAATATATAAGGTGCAAAAATCACGTAAACGAAGACGATAGAATTAGATGACATAACAGTGCAAATCTATTACTGTCCAAGTGACATACATTGACCTAAAAATAGATATAACATAAGCAGAAATAAACAGAGTAACTCTGATATAATATACAAAACCGGCTTTTTTTTTTTCAAAAGTGTCTTCATAATTTATTCTGTAAATGATTTAGTCTATCCAGATGCTAAGATAGATCCAAGTTTTTTTTATTTTACAGAAAGTACAAAAATTGTTAAATCTTGGTATACTCGGATCAGGTTTATTTATTGCTAGCACTCTCTTCAGATTAGTAAGCTTGGATTTTTACCAACCGTCACCCCGCTCTGTCCCCACCTGGGGAAATTAGAATAAAAAGTTTCACCCGTCCTACATTTTAGTCCCACTATCACCTATAAGGTGACTTATGGAGCTGCTAAGAAATAAAATAAGTTCCAAACTTTTTATTCTCATCTGGCCCCACGTGGGGACAGAGCGGGGTTACTGGATGGGAATAATCCGTAAGATTGACGAAAATATTGTTATTGTCAAAAATTGTAAGTTCAACTATATCAGGCACATAAGTGTTTTTAAATGAAAATAATGTACAGCCAAAGTAATCTTTGCCACCCATAGATAGAAGTAAACCAGAGGAACTACAGTTAGTTGCTGTCTTTTTAGTAATTTAACATTTTCATTCCAGCAAATGACTTGGCTAAAGAACAGAAGTTGAACTTTGGTGATGATATAGCGGCACAGCTTCGTATCGCCAGAAAAAAGAGATGGAATGTTCAAGAGGAGAAAAGGATATCACAGGAGATTGAATTGCAGACTTATTTGAATAGGTAAATAAACTTTTATAGGCTGTTCTTGTTCAACAAAAGAAGTATCACAAAATCTCACTCCATTTGAATCTACATAAAAAAAAATGTTTGCTTTAGGGCCTGTCCCCACCATTGGCTGATAAAGGCTCAGATAGTTTAAAAATGATGTCACAGTCAGATAAGGGACCAAAAACCGATATTTCCATTATATATTTCACTTCACAGGCCCTTTTACTTATTTGTTAGATAACTATTATTGTTACTATTTAACCGACGAATTAATAACTCTCCAAGGGCATACATTGTTTGTTACAAGTTCTTGTATATAAATAAATGTATTCTTTTAAGGTATTTAAAATCATCCCTTGTATTTTCGTAGGTTAATAAATGATGACATGCAGCGTAGAATAGAATCAATAAAAATAGAAAACCCTAATGAAGAAGAGGCTAATTCAAAAATTGCAAAAGTTGAAGAGGAATGTGTAAGTGTTTATAAAAAAATATGTATTTAGATCATCTTCCTCCTTATTCCATTACTGAAGGTGTTTTGCGTTGAGATGATTACTTGATTATTAAGGTCTTAGCATATTGCAATAATGGGCTAGAGTCTTATATTACAGGATGTTTCTTTATTAAACGGTTGACAGTTTAATATTAAGACTTTGATCTTATTGTATCGGTATTTTAATATTTTAATTAGATCACATAGAAGAATGTTATATAGTGTGATGCCATAAATAACACTTAAGAAGATAATGATAACCTTGATGTTTTTTAAATAGCTCTAAAGAGATTATAATTACTAATAATAAATGCCAAAGTTTAGATGTACGGATGGATGGATGGTGTTAGAGTTTGTAGCCTAAACGGTTGAACAGATTTCTATGAAATTTGGCATAGATATAAAGGATAGTCTGGAAGAACACACAGACTACTTGCTTTTGTTTTTTTTATTCCGTGCGGACGGAATCGCTGGCGAAAGCTAGTTTAATAATAAATTCGAAAGTTTATGTAGATGATTGTTTGTTAATAAATATAATATTCCAGAATAACTTATGGAATCTTGCTGAAATTTGGCATGGATGTAGAACATAGTTTGGAAGAACATGTAGGCTAGTTTATTTATTTAATTCAGACTGAGTCTCGATAGTTAATATTAAATAATTTTATCTTTAAAATAATTAGTTATCTATGATTCTATACTAATATAAAAAAGCGTTATCACACACTACTTCGTGGCGTAGGATGTCAGCAATCACAGCATATTTATGTATTTTTTTTATTAAAAAGTCTTACATTTACATGCTTTAGGCAATATTTTTTCACGCTGTTAAACTTAGGGGTAAATAAATTGGAAAAAACCATGTGGGAAAGGGACCATAAAGTAAAAGTTGCCAACATTAAGGAAATTTTGACAATTTTGACATTTGCAATCGAGAATTTGAGAAAAGTGAACAATTTTTTCTTTTAGATTTTACACTAATTGTGTTTCTTTGTTACAGAATAACTACAGTAGTGAACTAAATAATTTATTTTCTAAAATGGATGAAAGACGAAGGGTGAGTATATTGCCAATAAGCTGTTAATACAAGTTGTTAATAATTACATATATTATGTATACAGTGGTTAAATGTAATCGACCAAGAGATGGCGCTGTATTCTGTTGTATTAGGTTTTTATTGAATGAAATGATTGTAAGACTGAAACCATTATTAAATATTATTATTTTATGTAAGAAGCAGTTGTAAAATTGTAATTTATTACAAATGTAACAATATATATGCTGCATTGACATTTTATGGAATAAAAAAGGAAGAAAAAGGGCAACGGAAAAAAAGGAGAAAAGGTTAAGATGAAAAAAAAAAAGATGTCAAGAATTTTTATTAGAAAGAAAAAAATCCACATAAAAATGGTGTTAGTTTATTGAGAAAATATGTTCTGTTTTTATATTTTATTATATTAATTATATTTATATTTCCAGAAACGTGATGTGCCAGATTATTTGTGTGGTAAAATAAGTTTTGAGATTCTCAACGAGCCAGTCATCACTCCGAGTGGAATTACGTACGAAAAGAAAGATATAGAGGAACATCTCGAGGTTTGTTTCAACTATATTTGGTTGAATTTATATTGTACTAGCTTTCGCCCGCGATTTCGTGCGCGTTGAATTAAAAAAAGAATAAAAATAAGCCTACGTGTTCTTCAAGACTATCCGATATATCTATGAATAAATTTCGATCCGTTCAGCCGTTTAGGCACAAACTCTAACATTCATCCAATTAAACTTACGCAATTTACAGTGGTAGTGCCCGCTTTAACATGTTAGCAGTGCAGGGCCGGCACGCCCCCAGTAATACCACGACCACACAGAAGACAGGCGTGAAATGGAAGCAATTCCGCGTTTCGTCTGATGAGTGTGGTGCCGGAGGCCTAATTTAAGTCCCTTTCTCTTTACCACCCTTTTCTTATAAGGAGAGGTTGGGAAGAGGAAGTGGATTTGACAGTGGAGAAGATGCATAGGATGGGGATATATCCTCTTTATGTGCGTCTCCTCCTCCGTCGGATAAGGATAGGCAACGCATCTGCAATTGCGGATGTCTATGGGCAGCGGTGGCTTCGCCATTTTGGCGATTTCAGGTGGTCGCTTGCTCGTTTGCCACCTTATGTTATATATAAAAAAAATTATAAATTTAGTAATATTATTATATCTAAACTAATATTATAAAGAGGAAAGATTTGTAATTTGTATGTATTGAAATAACTCAAAAACTACTTGGCCGATTTTAAAAATCTTTCACCGTTAGAAAGGTAATTTATCTGTGAGTAACATAGGATATATTTTTTAATTTCACGCGGGCGAAGTCGCGAGCAACAGCTAGTATACTAATATATGCATAATGTAAAATGCATTTATTAAATAAATATTCCCAGTTATTTGGCAAATATATCCATGAATGAAAAGGTGGTATAGAAGACCCTTTAAAAAATTATACGTAATAAGTTGATTTTTGCAATTTTTTTTGTGTATTCCATATGTGTAAACAATTCTGTCTCTATTTATTAAATTATAAGCTAGCTGTTGCTCGTGACTTTGTCCGTGTGAAATTAAGAAAATACTAAACCCAGCCTGTGTCCATCTGTGTCCAGTTACCATACTGATTTCAAAAATGTACACTGCAAGAATTTTTGAAATCGGTCTAGTAGTTTTAATAATCTGTCCCTTAAGCTTAAGGGACAGATCTACAAGTCCATCATAAGACCTGTCCGTATTGTATGGATCGAATGTTGGGCCACCAAAGTTGCGGATGAAAGGCAGGCAATTGCATGTAGCTGAGATGCGTATGTTAAGATGGATGTGTGGTGTGACAAAAATGGATTAAGTTAAGAATGTGTACCTTAGAGGAAGTTTGAAAGTAGCGCCAGTGGTGGAGAAATTGAGAAGCAAAAGGTTAGCGTGGTATGGACATGTTATGCGACGAGACGATGGGGACATAAACCTGAAAGTGTTAAGAATGAATGTGGATGGCTACAAAGGAAGAGGAAGACCGAAGAAAGTATGGATGGATTGTATGAAAGAGGATATGCTTAAGAAAGGAGTGGATTCAGATATGACAGCTGATAGAGATGTATAGAAGAGCAGCACATACTGTGCCGACCCTCCATAAGGAATAAGGGCAAGTGGATGGTTTAGTACATTGAGTAATTTCAATTCAATACATTCAAAAAAAAAAAAAAACAAATCTTTCCTCTTTATAATATTAGTATAGTGTATAGATATAGATATGATTTTGGTTTAAACGTATTTATTTAAAACATATAGTTTTGTGGGGTTTTTGTAATATTAATTGTATTCCAGAGGGTGGGTCACTTCGACCCGGTGACGCGCGTGAAGCTGACCGCGGACCAGCTCATACCCAACTTCACCATGAAGGAAGTTGTCGACGCTTTCCTGCAGGACAACGAGTGGGCACTCGATTACTAATCGATTAATAATCGATTCGTATCGACGTATCGATTATAATTGTAAAGATGCAACTACAATTTGAAAATAGAATTGTGATTTCTCATAATTTGAAAATGGAACAAAGCATTTTTTCGATTGCGTCGATTATAATTTTTATCGATTATTGTATCCTGTATATAATCGTCTAGAAATCGATTCGATCGATTCGTTAGTAGGTATTAAGAATGGAAAATCTTTGTTAATTCCATGACATTAAATACCTTTTAGGATTTAAAATTGAATTGACTAAGGACATGAAACCTTGCCATTTTGTGGGAAAATATGAAACTAATTTCTTCATACATAAAAACTTGACTGTTATATTCTTGTTTTGTCTATACTTTCTTTGTTTCATGGTACTTTTTTATTTTTTATATATTAGTTACTTAACTACAAAGTAACTTTAAATGGGTAACTTAAAATACCTTTTCCTTGTAGTCACAACATAGTATTTATGTAAGATTTTTTTTAGTTTATTTAAAGGATGTAGTAATGTGACCCTCATGTAATTTAAATGTTCTTATTTACCAGAAAAAATGGCCGTTAGTAAATTTATTTAGGAAATAAAAATTCCCTTTCGATTACAACAAATACATTTAGTACTAATATATGGCTATATATTCGTATTATTGTAGTTATAAAAAATAACCTTGTATAAAATTTAAAATTAAATGCGATAATAATTAGATGCAGTAAACCCATATTACAATCAGGATCTGTCCCACAACTGGCTGATAGAGACTCAGATAGTTAAATTGACGTCACTCATAAAGTAACAAAATCCGTTACATATTTTACACGTTTCATTGTTATCAGACAATTTACATTTTGGTGGGACAGGCCCTTATAATTGTATATTATTCGTATCCTTGCTTGTGTGTTATTTTCACATTTATATAGTTTTTATAGAAAATAACTTTAATTAAACATTTTAATATTAAAATGTTTGCAGTAAAAACTCCGTGTAAAATTAGTGCTATAATAATTCCCTGCTTTACTAAGTTCTAGATTAAATTTTAATTAAGGAAATAATAGTTTCGAAAAATAGTTTTTCCAGTCATTTGGTAGAAATCTTCGGTGTTTATATTTAAAATTAATATGTAAGTCTATGTGATTTATATTATTCTTGTAGAGAATTACACGCGTATAAATTAAACGGAAAATGTATACATTTGTATTTTTTCAAAACATTCACAATATTTACAATAATATTGTTAATTAAAGTACATTTAAATCTCAAGATATTCCGTTTTAATAATAAAATTCAATATAAGATATATATGCGTGTATTTATAAACTAAGAAACATTTGACTTACGAAAATATTTATAACTAATTTACTGTGGATTTATGTGTAGAGGATTGATGTCTTTTTACTTTTACTTTCAATGTAATGTATGTAAAACTATATTAATACAATTAGCAGTCGTAAAAGCAAATTTTTGATTTTATAATTAAATTTCATAATTTGCAATGTAGAAATATTCACCTTACCAATATTGTTAACCCTTAAATGCGTGATTTTTTACTTAATTATAAAATCAATATTTCAGTATAGGCTTTGAGTCACAGATTAAGGTAAAAATAATATAAAAACTATAATTTTGTTCGTAGACTTTTGGCAACAATATGCATTTAAGGGTCAACCCCGCTTTTTCATCTTGGGCCTAAATATATGGCAACCTCAAATATTTGTCAAACAATAAAAATACATAGATGTCAAACGTTTTGTTTATTTTGATCCTATTTTCTTACCTTAAGAAATATATAAAAAAACATAAAACGAGTACAGAAAAGGCAATATCCCTGATATTAAGAATAATGAACGGCAGATGTGTTTAGTTGTTTTTTTTTTAATCTGACTAACATGATCTATGACGAAAGTGGTTAAAAAACAACGTATTGGCAAAATCTATTCTCTACACTATTATAATAAAGTGTAAACACACTTCTTTGTTGCCAAAGATGTCAGCAATTACAGCATATTTTTGAATAATTCTTTTTCTAATAATATTTATAGTGTACCAAGGACCGACTTGCATGTTAGATGTATGAAAGTGGATGACTCGAGAAAGGTCCGGATCTAACCAAAAATCCGTTCTCTATAGAACTCGCTCATTAAAAACAATTACTAGTACAAGTGTATCAAATCTAAGCAAAATACAACGCCAAATAAACGTGGAATTCTAACACATGTTACTGCAGTTGACAATACGCTTGGTAAGCGCGCTTTCTATGTAGTATCACGAAAATTCCTGGTAACATTCTCGTAACATCGACAAAGTGCTAGATTTGTGCAACGCCTCTAACGGGAGCAAAGTATACTAACATATACAAATGTCGATGACGTTACGAATACATTCTCGCAACGTGATATTCGTGATATACCCTATGTAGAGTTCGCTCGAAAACGACAACTTTGTCATATGTCATGTTTCGTTAACATGGAACATCCTTATCTTTTACTATGGGATATTACTGCATTGTGACGTAATGTAAATTTAACGTAACTTTTTAAATAAGTTAAATACTTAACAATTACAAATACATTTCGCTTTCTAGTATTAATTTCATAAACAACATAAAAAATCTTTTAACAAAAATACTTTGAACATTTACGTTAATAAAATGCAATTGTAAAATGACGTCGTTATATTTCTACGTGGGTAGTTATTAAAAAGTGTTCGCTGTGTGCATTTTAATAACCGCCGCTCGCTAAGTAGTTCCGGCTTTACGCCGCGCCGCTGCGACCGGCACTTAATTACTACGCAAAGGGAAAAATCATTTCACAAGTGAGGTGAGTGAGTTATAAATTTTGCATTTCATTCACAGAATCTATTTGAACTTTTCTGTTAAATGGTTTTTGGAAGGCTTTTATATTTGAATAAAATTGTTGAATGTTTAACTGCTACACAGAGTACATTTATGTTTACGTAAATTCCACGTAATTTATTTTTAATGCCTCTCCCATTAAAGACTCTGGGTGTGACATTATGAATACCACGTCAATAATTCAGGTAATAAATTAAAACTTGTCTAAACAAAATATTACTTTAAATATAACGTAAAGTTGTATTAAATTTAATTCGCTTTACATAAAAAAATCTGTTATATGTCTTAAAGAATGTACCAATAAGCTGAGAAAATAAGAATACAATATCGCGAACTAATAATCTCATCAGAGTGAAATCTAGTAGAGAACGCGATCAGCGAGAGAAATTATTGCTCCAGGATGTTGGAAGCTTTGATTACAGAAAAATGGACTAAGCAAAGAGCTACTGTTGTACTAAATTAATTCTGTTATTTTTTCCCAAGGGCTGGAAGCAAACAATCACATATTCTCTGATTATCTGACACTTATAGAACTTAAGACGTCTTTATAACTTACTAACTTTCGCCTGCGACTCCGTGTGGAATTTAAAAAAACAAAATTGAGTAGCCTTTGTATTTTTCCAGACATCTACACCTGTGCCATAGTCGATATCCGTTATTCCGTTTAGGCTACAAACTCTAACAATCATCCATCCATCCTTCATCCGTCTAAACTTTCGTATTTATAATATTAGTAGGATAATCTCTCTTTATGCTTCGTTTCTTCATTCCTGAAGTTTTCTTCTTAATATAATACTGAATAATTTTACACACAACCTAATGTTTAAACTTTATTGTTCATTGTTATTTGTAAGGTACCAAGCAGGTCCTGATTTTTAAAAATCAATGTGACCAATATAGTGGGTGCATCGTAACTAACTGTTGCGTTTGGCGCATCGCCATACTGCCGACATTTACATTGAATTATTATTTGAACTGGACAAAAACCATTGTTAGCATTTTGCAATATGTTCTCGCGTCCACGTTTACATGATAGTATCGTAGTTTATTTAACTATATTTTGTAAGGCGCCGAATTTATTGTTTCAATGATATTCGAACTTTCAAAACTGTATTGTAGACAAAAGGATACTGAACTAGTTAGTCGGTAATTAGAAACCTCATTTTTTTGTACGATGTTTTCTTGAGAAAATACTTAGCAGTGTATTGCGGCCTGAAAAAGTTACATAAGATATTTTGCATCTCCGATCGACTTTTAAGACCTGATCCGCTGAGTGTCGAATGCAGATGTCACCGAACTGAACTGGGTCAAGGCGTTTCATCCTACTGAAGTGGTAACTAAATAAAATATACGAAAATTTTACAAAGGACATTTATATTGAGGATTAAATATTAATGAATTTCAATTTCGTGTGGTCTGAATAAAAAAAGAATGGACTAACAATAGTTACAGTAGATCATATTTTTACATTCTTCATTTATTATTGCTAATATAAAAGTAAATTGTAGTCAAATTTCAATTACATATGTCTATTTAATCTCGAATGATCTAAATTCCCATTATTACCTAACCTCTTTTATATACAAAGTGGGTTGTTCACATTTTTTTGAATATTTCGCTATAAAAATTGGTCAGTTTAATACTGGTCGTTCAAATTTAAGCTCGTTTCCATCAAAAAAGGCTTTCGTATGAGTAAGGAATTCGAGTTAATATTTTAAATTTAAAACGTGTAAGTACAGAGCGTGTTTCAGGCGCGTGAATATTTAACGAGGAGTGTTTAAGTTTGCCGCTCTGCATTAACGATGCTCCGGTTCAGTATTCGCTTAACTTTGAACTAACTTGGTAATTATCGGACTTTGATTCGTACGTACGTTGTAACTTGCTACTTGGTAATGAAACTCGGCGCTCGCTTGCACAATTTATTAACGTTGCAATTAAGATGATATCGTTTTTCGTAACTAACATCTATTTTAAAATGGGAATTAAATTCGTAAATTATTGTCAAAATTTAATTTTATACACGTATCGTTGTTAAACTTTTCTAAAGTAAATTCTGCAGATAAAGTTAAATGAGACCCTTAGTGTAGATTTAGGCGAATAAAACCACATTAATGGAAAATTTAATCGAGTCAGATCTAACCCGTGAATTATTTAAAAAAAAATTTTTTTTCTTCCACTTTTATACAAATTCAATTATTATTATAAATAGCAGAACATTTCTTTAACCAATATATATTTTTTAACTTAATCGTAGATAAATCGAAACAAATCATAACTTTGTGATTTAAAATCTTTATTTCTCTAAGAATTTACAAAATTCCCTGCCTGAGAAACATTTATATAGCATAACTAGCTTTCGCCCGCGACTCCGATTACATGGAAAAATGTGAGTTCCAGACTATCCTCTGCGCCTTTGCCGAATTTTATCGAGATCCGTTCATCCGTTTAGGCTACAAACTCTAACAAACATCCATCTAAATTTTCGCATTTGTAACATTAGTAAGATAAGACATTATTAGTAATTTATACAATACATTTTTAGTTGTAAGTTTATACACATTAGGTATATATATTCAATTTGTTTCCATTTCTCACCGACGGTATGTATATGGCTTGGTATTTTAATAAACTATTAAAACATTCGTGGCCAGGCTTGCATTCTCTAGGGATTACAGTCAAGTGTTGAATTGTACCCGAGGTCGGTGAAAGTCAACTGTGAAATAACGTCACTGAATAATCCGCTTAAAATTAATAGGAACCCCCGTGGGACATGTCGTTGGTTTTTTATAGGTTATAAACGTATAGTTTATACGATATAACTTCCATAGGCCTTTGAATTTTTCAGCCAGTCGGGGTTATTGATAATTTAATATTATCAATCTATACTAATATTTTAAAGCAGAAAGATTTTTATTTTCGTATGTATTTAAATAACTCAAATTACTGGGCTGATTTTAAAAACTCTCACCATTAGAAAGGTAATTTATCTGTGAGTAACCTAAGTTTAGGTCGGTTTTTTATTTATTTTTAATTTCACGCGGACGAAGTCGCGAGCAACAGCTAGTATATAATCAAAAGGAAAGATCTGTGTTTTTGTATGTATTGAAAAAACTCAAAAACTATTGGCCCGATAACAAACATTCTTTCACTATTCAAAAGCTACGTTATTAGTGGCTAACATAGGCTATCTTTTTTGTTATTTTCTAATTCCACGCTGACGAAATCGCGAGCAACAACTAGCTAGTATTTTATACGTTAAAAACACTAATGAAATTGAGAACCTAATTATTTTTAAAGTTAGTTAAAAATAAATACTTGTTATTTTTACAATTTTAAACTGACTTGGGAGGACTTTAGTAAATTGCCAGCATTTTGAATTCGTTCCGGATCGATCCCTAGTCGACAAACGTAACGTACGCTCAGGTCGGTTTTCTCTGATAAATGGAGCAGATTTAAATTCGGAAATCGCTGTAGAAGTGCATTGCATATTTACAGAGAAATGAACTTTATATAGGACACTTTATTGAGATTTCTAAAATATAGTTTAACAAATTAATCGTTATTTATTATCTGTCCTAAATATTGAATACGATTGATTTAAAAAAAAGTTTTGGTCTTGAGTGGAAAAAAAGAATTATTGATAGACAAGTAAATGAATATTAAAAAAAAAAACAAAAGAAGAATTATTTGTTCCCAGAAGAAAATATAAAGCGTTTCAAACAATAACTTTTTTATTGAAAGTATTTTAATTATTAACATCCAACTTTTCACATAAAACTGTGGACATTTTGTTCCCGTTCTTTATTTTGCGGATATTCATTTACTTTCAATAGAAGCCTCGCAGTTTAAAACCTTTGTGATGTCGGACGGTCTATTATTTTCCTTTTTAAAACAAAAGCCAGACAACATAGGTAAAAAAAAAATTAATATCAGAGATAAAATTTCAGTCCATTATCGAAGATTCCTTAACGAATCTGGGCACAGTTAGCGTATTATATAAACTACAATATTTAGTTATTATATTATTTCTATTTAGAGGGTTGTTTCACGTCCTCGGCCTTGTATAGACTCCTTAAATTAAGTAAAAAATGTAAATACTCAATTCGAATACGCTTTTACTCGTAGAGTCATACGAGAATGTTAATAAAAGTGACAGTAATAGTGATTGTACATATTAAATGCACATTTGTGTTGGGAAGTTTGGCAATAAGGAGCGAGGAGTCCGGACCTAGGTCCGAGCAGTCCTTCCACTCGTCCCCCAGCCCTAGGGCCGTGATGTACCGCGCAGCCGCATCACGCAGGGACGCCCACTGTATTTCAGATGTAAACAAGATACGACACATTTTAATGCAATTTTGTTAAATTAAAATACAAAAAATCTACAATTTTATATTCGTCATAATAAAGAAACACAAACATTATTAATATCCTTGAATAACCAAAAGCTTCGATAACTGTAGAAGGGGAATTAAATGAGTCCTCTCTCGTTATAATCGGTTCAGAAGGTTAGGGAACATTAGGTGACTATGGATCCTTTTAAACTTTTCTACAAACCCACATTCTTAAAACATACCAGTAAAAGTTTATCTTATCAGTCGGGTACAAAAGTATACAATGTAAATTGCACCATAGTTAGTCGTATGATTAATACGGAGCGCTTTCGGCAGCGCCTTGCGCAGAGTGTCAGGAGCGCGAGGGCGAGTGAGGGCGGGAGAGGGCGAGCGAGGGCGAGGGCGGGCGGCGGAGGGCGGCAGGCAGGGCGGGCGGCGAGGGCGGCGGCCGATTCATGTTTACGGGGCCCGAGCGTCAGCTGTTCAGCACATGAATGTGCCGCGCCCGCCCGCATCGATTGATTGATACCACGTGCGGCAGTCGCGCCGCGATCGCCGGCCAGCGCGCGCGTCTACACCACTCCCCCACAACACATGTGACTACCCCTGACCCATCAATGGATTGCCCGAGGTGACCTGTCCCACCTGTCAAACTATCCCACTACAAGTAAGTACTAATATAATTTCTATTATAACAGGGCTGGTGCGACTGCGCGCTGCGATGTTTACCACTCCTGGAGGATTCGCCGCCTAATTCTTCCGGAGACAATTTTTTTTATTCGCTATCGATCGTCTCAGCTTGTACTTTTTGACTGAATATTTATTAAATCCTAGGTGTTTACGTAACCGAAGGACCTTCTTTCGAGTAAGGATACTACGACGCTATGGATGAGATTATACGTTATACGTTTTATTGAATTAACATTGATTCAGGATGATGTATTTAATTGAAATAATGAAAGGGAAATATCTAGGAATTACCAATCGGGTAATTTAAGCAATTTTGAAAAACAGGACTGAAAAACTGAAACTGAAGGCGTCTTTCAGCGAGTCGATTTTCTCCATCTTGTTATCTCCGTACAACATATACGAATTTAAAGCTTTTCATTGAACCTTGAATGAAATTTTTAATATCCTAGTTTCCTCCTTACACATAATGATTAAATCAAACATATAAATGGTTAGATTTGTATATAATTGGAATCAATAAATGCGTATTTCGATTTTAGTAGATCAGTTCTGTGTAAAAAATCGATTCAAAACAAAACCTTTGCTAACATTTTACTCTTAGGTCTTACATGACTTTAGTCTATTACTAGACTTTACTAGTCCTTGTGGTCTTAGTAAAGGTCAGTATTTATTTATGTAGACTATAAAATAACTTATATATTACGTTAATTACATTTAATTAATAATAAATTATTTTATTGAAGTATAGGACCAGAAAAGTTTAGGTTTCTGGAAGTCATTTTATTTTGAAATCGATGGCTTAATTTTAAGTATTAAATGCATATTTCTTCTTTTAACCGGAGGTGGTCAAGTTAATCGGATATCAACATTTGTCGCAAAATAAAATGAATTAAATATGAATCTTTACATATCGAACTTACTCCTAAAACCCAGTAGGGTTGACAGAGATTACTGACTTCTATAAGGAGCAATCCTTGTGTAGTTTTATCGCTTTTTATCCATCCACATATAAAAGTTACTTAAAGCTTTATATAGCAATGTACCAAGACTTTTATATGTACTCTTAATTTTATTAACATTGTATACGTAATACATTTTCCGAGTCGTGTTATTAGCAAATTGCTTTCCGGAAGCGGGTAAACAACAATATTTCACATGCTTTTAATTAGCTTGTAAGCATTTTTTGCATTCACAGAGCTTTTTCTAACCTTTACGCATTTTTATGTCTTACGCGTTGATGTCTCGTTATCTATGTGGTGATTATAAATGTTGTAAATATTATATATTTACTAATATTTCAGTTTTGTTAAATATTAGAGATTTTGGATAGAATTTTAGTTACAATTTATATAGTTGCGTTCGTGTTAGTCGTAATAAATATGTGGTTAAATAAATGTTTGTGAAAAATCGTTTGTATTTTGTATACAAAGATTCAGATCGAGGATAATGTACAGCGGTTAATAAATTTATTAATTAAACAACAAAAACGTATTAAAAGCGTTGCAACGTACAATTATAAGTCAATATAAAAATCGTTTTTTTTTTAAATTTAGAGTAAGTATATCTTCTATTTCAAGAAACCTTCAAGCTACAACCGTTTTACTCGTTAATGTATTCCAATAACTACGTTTTCTCCAATAAGTTTTGTTGTACAAAACATTTACGTACTGGCCGTTAATAAAATAAACCTCCTTGTTGCCGAAAAAAAAAATGATTAAGCGTTCCATGAATAAAATTACGCAAATTCTCGCACACTAATGCCATCTACTATCGCGAAATCGTTTTACATATTTTTCACTTGTAAATAAATAACTTCCTGGCTGTCAGATATGGCTGGTATTTTTAATGGACGTTAAATTGAGTTTTTAGCTACACGTAATGTTTTAACAGTGTACATGTTTTTCAAGAATAACGTGAAGTTATGTTGCAAATTATGTAACTAAAAGCTATAATAAAATAAATACAAAATAGTATAAAGTAACGGTTTAATTTTAACACGTATACTGTTCTTTAGAATTGCAATTGAGTTTTATGGTAATTGTTCTATGGTTACAAAAATCAGTTTAAAAAAAATGTCTTGTTAAATACAACTAGTGCGATTTGTACGTACGAAGATTCATTTTAAATTTATTTACCGTATTTCAAGCATCTCTTATTGATGTTCGTTGCCAACTCAAATATGGCGTGCGGGCAAAGAAAACACGATTCTATACGATGCCGAAGTAATGCAGGCTTAGGAACCTATCTATTCTATGTCGATATTAGGTAAATTTGCAGAGCTTTGAAGCCTTTCGTTGCCCTTTAATAACGACTTTTATATAACTGCTAGATTTTGCCCGCGATTCCGTCCGCGTGGAATTAAAAAAAGAAAAGTAGCCTTTGTGTTCTTCCAAACTATGTTCTACATCTGTGCCAAATTTCATCGAGATCCGTACAGCCGTTTAGGCTACAAAATCTATCAAACATCCATCCATTCAAACTTTTCCATTTATAATATTAGTAAGATGTTAGGTATAGAAGATTATATGTTAATATGGTAACATTTTTAGTGTTGCTATTATGTTAGTAATTATTTTAGCGTGTAGGTGGAAAATACTAGTTAGTTGTTTTTTAAAGAAATAAACTAATGGTATACCTTTATAATACTCCGAGAAAACGATAAATTACGCGACTTCGTTCATGTCAGAATGGACATATAAAAGCAAATATAAACTACTAGCTTTCGCCCGCGACTCCGTCTTCGTGTAATTAAAAAAAACAAAAGTGCTTATGTGCACTATGTATTCTTCCAGACTATCCTCTACGTCTATGCCAAATTTCATGGAGATCCGTTCAGCCGTTTAGGCTACAAACACGAACAAACATCCATCCATCTAAACTTTCGCATTTATAATGTTAGTATGATTAATACAGTCAGAAACCATAACTTCCTTTCATCGTACATTACTTAGACTTCGTTAATTTAATTCTATTCCTTTAGCACTTGTAAAATAAAATTGTTATTTGGGAAAACTATAACTAATATTGAGCAGAACATTCGGTTCACTGTTGACTAAATAAACTACACCAATTATGAAGTTTTAAAAAAATATTTACAATGTAGGTTGTATCAATATATAGTTGTGTGGGCCAACATCCATAGCCCGAGGGCAGTTCGTTTTCAATGAAAAATCGTTAGCAAATATGAAATAAAATGTTCCAGTTGCGATATTGATGCTTTGACATAGAACCGATAGCTCAATACACCGAAAATACTATCTGAATTTTGACAATTTCATTTTTACTTATGAAATACTAGCTTTCACTTGCGACTTCGTCCGCGTGGAATTAAAAAAAGAACTGAGTAGCCTATGTGTTCTTCGAGACTATCCTCTACGTATATGCTAAATTTCAATAAAATCCGTTCAGCCATTTAGGTTACATACTCTAACAAACATCTATCTATCTAAACTTTCGTATTTATAATATTAGTATGATTCACGTATATTCTCAATTAAAAAATAAAGCACTGTGTTTTCGGTTCTATGTTAAAATCTATGATTATTCTTTTGTTCTTGATTGATCCTTTTCCAACGCCATCTAGTGGGTGTTTAAAACATATTTTAACACATTCCAATCACGATGCAATCACGATATCTGAGATGTGTTGACACTTGTTGCATTACAGCTTCAAATTCCATAGAATCTGACTACGTGTTTAGATTCCTGAATAGATTTTCTAGTAGTCTTTATTACTTTCTCCAAGCTACAATTACGTCAAGGTACAACTATATTGTAAATGCGAAAGTTTAGATGGATGGATGTTTGTTAGAGTTTGTAGCCTAAACGGCTGACCAGGTTTTGATCAATTTTGGTATAAATGAAAGAGAATAGTCTGGAAGAACACAGGCTACTATTTTTTTAATTCTGCTCAGACGTAGTCGCAGATGAAAGCTAGTCTAAACATAGACATGTAATTTAATTTTATCTAGTAGATTTGCATTTTACATTTGAATTTTTAAAAGTAGATAAACATGTAATTTTTCTTGTCTCGTATATAAATGTTAAAGTTAATAATGAGTCTGTCAACGGCAGCAAAGTGAGCCTTCCTTGAATAGAAGCCTAGTTCGCGGCGAATGTATTTATTATAAGGGTATGTGCATACATACTGGATGCATATGTGCTCTCGTATTGCATACAAAACGGAACAAGGACGTTAGAATAGTGTAACCAACGCTTGAACTATTTTATTTAGTACCCATTTTATAACTAGGAGACTGGAATGTATAATTATAGTTTGAATTGAAGATTATTTTTTTAATTACAACTATTGCTATTGTCAAGCTAGTCTTACTTATTGCCAAGTTTAAAATGTATTAGTTAACTAGCTGTTCCCGTGCGACTTCATCCGCATGAAATCTATTTTACTGTTTACATGTGTCATATTATCAATTACAAATGTCAAAATGACATGACGATGACAAACCATGGCAACCTTGCTGCTTTAATGTTGGCAGCTTGTAGTTTATGGTCCCTCTCCCTCATGAGGGTTTTCTCCAATTTATTTATCCCCCCAGTTCAACAGCGTAAAAATATATAGCCTAAAGCGTGTCGTAAGTGTAGTTCTTTTTACTAAAGAAATGATTGTTCAAAAATATGCTGTGATTGCTGACATCTTACGCCACGAAGTGTGTTTTAACACTTAATTATATTAGTATAGATTGAAAATTCTGCACATAAATGGAATATACTAAATTTTTACAGTTTTAACTTTCATCTTTCTGCTTAAGACTTAATGCACACAATGTAGGCCTAATGTCCTAACTCTAAGCCAAGTTTCTAGCTTCCAAATGAATCTATAATTTTATTCGTTTCCCTCTCCTCGACCTTTTTACCTTTTATTTTTATTTATACTTAAACCTCTCATTGTTACATTAAATTCTTCCTTCCTTATAACATGTATATACTAACATTTTTCCTTGTTTAGAAGAAAAGTATTAACTTTTTTTCTTCTGTCGAAAAATGAAAGTCGACAGTCATCTGTCTATTATTAAAATCTATGTAACACCGTGTACTACTGAACAGAGTAAATTTTATTCTCGTTTAACATTAGCGTAATGTTAAACTTACACTAGCATGTACTTTAACTGAAACTTCCCAAGTTCTATCCCGGATTTGTGCTCCAACATTTGGTTTTCGCATCCCTGACCTAAATTCAGTTGGAGCGTCCCGCCCTAGCGTTCCCGCTTCTGCAAACTACCTGATATTCAATGGACATTCATTTGACAAAGTCCTTGCAACTCGAATCAACTCAATTGTTCGTTCTTCGGATTGATTTCGATGAACCTTAAGTATAGTAACTATTAGTATAGCTAATATTATAAAGAGGAATGATTTGTATTTTTGTATGTATTGAAATAACTTTAAAACTACTGGAACAATTTGAAAAATTCTTTCACCAATAAAAAGCTACGTTATCAGTGAGTAACATAGGGTACATTTTTTAGTATTTTCAATTTCACGCGCGCGAAGTCGCCAGCTAGTTAAATAATAATGTAAATTTCATGCAATTGTCAGAAGTAAATTTTCTTGTTCTTTAACTGTCTTATTAGAAAAGTTACTTCTGATAACGCTTATGTACTTTTATTGCTATATATTAATTAATCTTATTAAGTAATACGCACAGATGAAACAACTAAGTAATAAGCCCAATTAACTGCATAAAGATGTTTGGCAAACATCTCGAAATTAATTCGGCGATTGTTCGTCCGCGAACAATGAATCGCTCTGTTTACCTCTTTCGTTGTATCTTATGACGTGAAGTTACTTCGGCTAATGAAACGGGAGGGCGTCTACGATGGCTATTTACTGGCATCGCGAATTTCGGCCGAGTTGTAGATAACGAGTGAACCGTATCGGAATGATGGATGGTGTTGTGACTGGTTATTGAACGGCCGAGTGGTCCGCCTCGGCTGATTTGTGACTCTATGCGAAACGCTTCATAGATAAGTGATAGGGTGAATTAGCACTTTTTTGGGTTAGTTATTGTTATTTATTGATGTTATTTGTTTAGGACTAACATGGTTTAGGATATACATATTTATTATTCCTTGGTATATTGATTGCCTGATAGTGTAACTTTAATTAATAAAGTAGCTTTCGCTCGCAACTACGTTCTCGTGGATTAAAAAAACAAGTAACCTAAATGTTCTTCCAGACACTACATCTATGCTAAATTTCATCCAGATCCGTTCCTTGTAGGCTACATACATCCATTCATCCATCTAAACTTTCACATTTATAATATTGGTAAGAATTTGTAGAAATTAATAAGAAATTGGTTCCCTAGAAATCTGTCCAATGAATGTTATAACATTTTAACAGTCTTTAACAGTTTTAGTTAGTAATAATAATAGAACAAGTTTTATATCTAAACTTATTCCTTTGTATCCAAAGAATGTATAAGTAAATAGTTGATCAATATTCCGCAACGTGGAAATTCTAAATGGAGTCCAATAAGATATCAATCGAATTACAACTTCTATCTTGTTTGTTAAGATCATTACAACTTTTGCATTTGATTTCCGTTTTGGTATTCTGATTTTATTATTTTGATATATCTATTGGAATAGAAAAAAACGGTTGTGTAAAACTTGTAAGGGAATTTTATTAGTCTATACATCGGTCATTCAACATGCGGGGTGTCTCCAATCCGGTAAAAGAAAAACGGAGTAACAGCCCGAGCCAAGGCTCCTGAGGGAGCCCTCGAGCTTATTACTCATAAGCGAGGTTTAGAATAAGCGCCATCTCCACCTCCGGTGAAGCTGTAAATGCCTCTTCAAGGCAAACAGTGTCAATTCTGTCAAAAAAATGCGGGGAGTCACCGCATACGGGATAATTCGACTAAAATCGGTCGATATAAGCAAGCAGTATCTCAAGTGACGAGTATAATACACGGAAATCTCCCGCACCACGCATGCGGGTGCAACAAAATTCTTTTCTGTGCCTAATTATTCTATGACTAGACAAGTTTTCATACCAAACATATAATAAAAGTTATGTCACTTCTGTTTCCTAATCTATGAACTCTTAAATAAGTTCTCCAGAATACTTGTTTAAATACTCGAGGTAGATAAATGTGTAACTGAACATAACCTATACGCTTATTGAACCTCGCCCTTTCAGGTTCTATATAATTTACCGTTTCGTATACGCTATCGTTCATACATTTACTTTAATAAAAATGGTACCTGTATTACGTGGAATACACCTTTCTTCGTAGAAATCCAATTTAATTTGTTCACATGAGAAAGTTTTCCGTCCGATGTTTATCAGGACGTTAGCTGGGACGATAAACTAACTAACGTCTTCCTGGCATTGACAAATTCCCTTTAGTTATAGCGTAATGTTTGAGGTCAAAATACTTCGGAATTTATGGTATATTTTCCGATTTCTTATCATGTTTACACTTTTGTATTCACATATTTGCGGATATTTTATAAGCTTGGTAATTTGTTTTATTTATTACTGTCTTGTATTATGTTTTATGAAAGAATAAATGCGCGAATTATGTATTTGGATATCTCAATTTCGTGTGATAAATGTAACAGTTTAGTTTAACTAATTAATAGTTCATAAGTGGTAATATTTTTTTTTATTAAATGACAATCGTTTATTCATTTACCATCTATTATTAAAGACAAGCTTTCGCCCGCGACTTCGTCCGCATGGAATTAGAAAATACACAAGTGAGTAGCCTATGTGTTCTTCCATTCCAAATTACATCGAAATCCGCTCAGCCGTTTAGGCTACAAACTCTAACAAACATTCATCCATCCAAACTTTCGCATTTATTATATTAATATGAAGTATGGTGTCTTCCAAAGAATGTACATGTAAGAAATCAACGATACTGTATAAAATAACACGTGTTTTTGCTCATTTTTATTGTACAGTTGTAAACTAAACATAAATATTAATTTATGACGCGGAAAATGCGTAAGTTCCTTGAAAGGAATAAACAAGAAAACAAATTGTAAACAGTTTTTGATACAATGTTGTGACAATGTAGATATTTTGGCATCCAATGGATTTTACGAGTCTTTAGCGTCTTTTTGTCGTACTCATGGTTTAACGTTACATTAAGGGAGTCCTAAGTACAGTTTTGCTATCACGAAATTAAATTAAACAAATGTTTTAGGAACTGTCATACCACTGGCTGATAGAGACTCAGATAACTTAAAAATGACGTTACTGTCAGATAAGAGAACAAAATTCGATATTACCGTCATGTATTTTACACGTTGGATTGTTGACAGACAATTTACAATTTGGTAGGAAAGGACCTAAGTCTTTAAAGATATTTATTTCCGTATTAAATTTGTGGTTAATACGAACTAAGTTGTGGACGGTCCGCCCACGCTGTAATATATACTTGCAGTACGCTCACGAAATTGAACATTTTGAGGTCGCGTTATTCAAACACGTTATAACGTATGTACGCGGTCGATGATAGCCCGACGACGGACGCTGGCTTAATGCTCTGTTAATACTGACATTGTAATTAACTGAAGGATTGTTAACATGGCTATTAGCAGTTGTTGTGGTGAAAAGTTAGGTTATAATCCACTCTCAAGGTTTAGCCGTTTAGAGGTGATTAGGCTACTATTTGAAGGGGAGTTCCGTGTCCCCTGTGCAGAAAGAACCAGGGCGTTACTTTGGAGATCTCGAGTCTCTACAGTACTTAATGATGGCCATCGATGGGTTTTAAATGAGTCCAGTCGCACATAATCCTGTCTTTCTGCCAGAAGGCAGGGTATCTTTTGAAGATTTCCTCCTGACACCAAAAAAGTTCGTTGAAGTTGGTCCAGAATATAAAAAGAAAAGTGAAATGAATTGCATTACTAAGGGCAATGGGTTATGCAGAGTTCGAATCCCGACATTGCCTCGGTATTCCCTTTCTTTTAATTTCTCAGCCGCTAAAGCGTATAAATTCCAGTTGAGATTTTTTATTGATATTCTTTTATTTAAGTCTTTTGGATTATTAACATGTTTATAGCGTTATACATTTGAACGTTTAGGTTTGCAAAATATGCTGTCATGATGTTGGTTTTGTAACATGTTTTTTTGTAATGTATTTTTAAAATAGTTTATTCAGTGTTTTGCGTCATTTTTATATAGCCGTAAAGTAACAAATGAGTCATTTGTTCGCACGCATTTCATTATTTACCCAGTTTAGATGTGGTAATGGTTTTAATTAAAAACTGTAATATAGTAAGTGTAGACTACTTTCTAAGCAAATATTATTTTATTTATATAATAGAATTTACATTCATTTTATCTCTTAAGAGAAGATAGTGAAGATATTCCGAAACCTACTCCGTAATTGTCATAGATCAGAGGACCTACCACGAACGTTGCGAGAAATTATTCATAATATCATCGACAAAATTTGTATGTTATTCTATAATTGGCTGGGGCGCTACACAAAAATTCAAATTTTGTCGGAAGAGATTACGAATGTTTTCTTGCAAATTTGCGTGCTACGTGTCTTAGTGTAATATAACAGACGATTTACATTTATCCTTAATTAAATGTTAACTAACGTAGGCAAATTGAATAGCAACAGGTTAAATGGAATAGACTCTACATTGTAGTTAATACGTTTATTGCAATTTCCTTTTACTAAATGCATTCTACATTTAAAATAGGTTTCTAAAGCAATTTTTCAATTCGGATACATAAGGGAATTAATCTGGTTTAAATTATGTGAAAGCATTAGTGGATTCGGAACTCGATTTTACAAACGAATAGCTTTAAAATCGGTGCATAAATTACCCATTTCGCTCATTCTAATAGTTCTAATTGTTACTTATTACTTGGAAAATCTACTGAATTTAGTATAATTCAGCAAAACAAAAATGAAATCTTTTATAAGCTACAAAAACATCTTTAATATTCAAATTCAATCAAAAGGCTGACTAATAAACTGTATCGTATAATATTCGTATAATAAAAGAGAATTATATTCCTTAGTGGCATTTAATGCTCATCATGTTCCCAAATTGAATATTCTGCGGCTGAATTATGCAAACACGGACGTAAAACATGAATGTTGTCGATCTCGTAGCCGACGCGCCTCATGAATAGCGGCCAAGAGAAAAAAAACATTTCATGATTACATCCTCTGTAAAGACAATAAATTGTAATCTTAAATTCCGGTTTCCTAGCTACATTTAACCATTCGTAATTGCTATTCGTTCGATAACTCCATCAATGTGTTTCCGAATTGTAACTTGAGATTTATATCTTTGAAACATAGGTCAACCTAACACTAAGGAACCACTATGTTAACCACCAGCGGATTCTACAACCTAAACAGTGGTAAAGCCCGCTTTAACATCTTTACACGAACTAGCCGGCTCGCCCGGTGCAATACCACGACCACACAGAAAACAAGCGTGAAATGGAAGCAATTCCGCGTTTCGTCTGATGAGTGTGTTGCCGGAGGCTTAATTTTAGTCCCTTTCCCTTTCCACACTTTTCTTAAGAGGAAAGAATGGGAAGGAAAAGTGGATTTGACGGTGGTGGAGACGTATGGGAAGGGGAAAAGTCCTCTTTATGTTAGTCTCCTCCTCCGTCAATTAAGGGTAGGCAACGCATCTGCAATTGCGGATGTTTATGGGTAGCGGTCGCTTTCGATTTCGGTTGATTCAGGTGGCCGCTTGTTCGTTTGCCATGTTGTATTATAAAAAAAAAGTAACGACAAAATAAATGGAATCTTCAGAATACTAGTAGTTTAAGTACTTTTAGCGTTACAGCTTCTATAGAATACAACCAGCTTGGAAGGGTGCAATGAAAAAAAAGTTTAAGAGTACTTTAAATTAATCGTTAATTCATGATTATTTAATTATAACAATAAAGCAGTGTCATATACCATGTGTCAATATAAAATATTACTAAAAGGCTTTTACTTCCATTTTAATTACGTAAAGCGAAGAGTACACTATCTCGTTTGACGTCGCTAACTAAAGTCGATATGGAAGTTAGTTATAGGCATTAGGGATTATCACAAGTTTGCACTTCATAAGCGAATGTATGCTTTATCGTGTTACATGCTGAATAGTGACACATAATATAACATGTAAAGAGCCCACACGTTTGAAGAAACTATCGCGCAACTGTTTAGTCGCACACATAAGTAGACTTTTAGTTGTGCAACTAAACAGTTAAACTGGCTCGAAGTCTAACAAGAATGTCTGTTTAAATGATAGTGGCGCTAACATCGTTTGTTTGTGTCAGAAAGTTATTTAAATCCTACATGGATATAGAAAATTGCATACAAGGAGAGCGCTAGTGAGCTACAAAAATTTAGTTCCACTTATGCCCATCGTTTCAGAAAACGTTGTGTTTTGTTTTTGAATACAAATAAAAATCAAACATTGAGTTTTATAGCATTTAATTTGTGAATATAACTTTGCAATACGATTAATTAATTATATAAATCTCTTGGATTAAAGTAAATCGGGTTTTAATACCATTTGATATCCAGACTATTTCATTTTAAATTTCAACAACTACAAGCAAACTATAGTGTTCATAATTATTATTGATGCGCTATCTAACGGATGTTAACTAATGTATTTTAAATTATACTAAGTTAAAAGTTTGCTATCAATCTTCTTTTAGTTTTCCAACAACTTTTCCTTGAACTTACGTTAGAAAAGAAACACGCTATCCGCATTTACGCTTTGCAGAATATCGAAACATGTTCAATATTTCTATGAAAATTGAAATATTAAAAGGACATTGTACCATATTTGTTTTAACAGTGTAATTATCATTAGAAATGTTGATGGAAACAGTCATTAATATCGGATTCCATCAAATAATGGAAGAGCGATTATATAATCCACTCACAAACTAGATCGATGACAAATGACGTACTTGAATTGATATGATGTCTGTTAAATCTTACTAATATTATAAATGCGAAATTTTAGATGGATAGATGGACGCTTGTTAGAGTTTGTAGCCTAAACGGTTGAACCGATTTCGATTAAATTTGGCATAGATGTAGAGGATAGTCTGGAAGAACACATAGGCTTTACTTTTGTTTTTTTTTCAATTCCACGCAAACGGAGTCGCGAGCGAAAGCTAGTTTCATATAAATGATAACATCGCGAATGTTTTTATAAATTAGACATGGTTTAATATTCCGTAAAATTAATAAGATATTTAGATTTCAAAGAGTTCCCTGTTCTTTACCCTTTAAATGACCTTTAGAATTTGTGATAGGGTGACCATAGATTCCCTAAGTCAAAAACAACGGTCACAAAGTCAACTAAATTACTAAACCCAAAAAGCTATGTGAAAAGTCGAAAATGTAGCTTAAACTATCGTACTTTTTGAATTTAAATACCACAGGGAAATGCTACAAAGCTTACATTTTTAAGTTCATTGTTATTTAATCAGCTTTTATCCCCTTGTGGGTAAAAAGCGACTGTTTCGTGTACAATGGCCGACATGCGTGCGACGGCTGTCACATTAACCTAATCCTACAAACTGAATTTAGTAGCTTTGTAACTTTTAAAATTCATTTTTAGGTTAACTTTGTTTAGCTGGGTGTCAACTGCCATACTTGTATCGACGTATTGTCTTTGTTTTTTTCAAAGGGAATGAAAGAAACGACAATATGAATAATGCAATTAGAAATCTATACTAATGTTATAAAGAGAAAAGATTTTTATTTTTATATTGAAATAAATCAAAAAGTACTGGGCCGATTTTAAAAATTCCTTCACTGTTAGAAAGGTAATTTATCTGTGAGTAGCATAGACTATATTTTTTTATTATTTTTTTAATTTCACGCGGACGAAACAGCTAGTCGAGTATAAAAATTTGTAAGCGAAACCATAACTTCGCTAACTAAACAAATTAAACGATTTCAGCTGTGTTGAACGTATACCAATGTTATTGGTCTCTGTTTAATACAAAGATAATGAGCAGGATAGCAATAATGTTCTAATACAGGTATAATAGACAATCATTGTATAATAATATAACTGATATCTTTTAATGGTGGACATTTTAGAGAATGTTTTACACTGCCATTGTTTGGAGTCCGAACAAAGCATTAGGTTGCGGGCCATACATTACGATCCCCTGTCACATTTATTTAATCCTATTGGATTTCTATGAAAGTTTAACAAGCTTTCTTACCTTTGTTCTTATAATTTAAAAACAAAAAAGGTTTTATATTATTTATAAAGGATTTTTTTTTTATGTGTAATACTTTGACTACTTATTGTTGTATACGAAAATGTAATGTTAAGAATATACTTAATTTCCATTCGTTAGTTAATTTAAAGCAAATGTTTTGTACTTACGTAAATAATTTTAGATTTCAACATTAACTGAACTTCACCGAGTTAGTGTCAATAAGATTTTTGAAACAAAGAAAAAAAAATAAAGCATTTATTTTGTCATTATTAAATTAAAAGATTGTTATCGTATTGTTAAGATTTTTATGTTTTGTTCACAGTGTCTGGAACGGGACAAATGAGAAACACAGAAGGAGCATTGAAAAAGGCTAAAGTATTATCGAATTAGTATTCGTTGAATAAAACCCTCACTTCATACGCACAGTAGACAATTATAGAGAAAAGAATTAGCTATTCTAATCACATGCTCCTTCTGAAAGACACCAGGTTACCTAAATATCCTCATTAGAAGCATTTGTATGAAACATATCCTTCTCACTCTACTTAAAAAAAGTTGAGACAGTAATGTTTTTCTTCGTATGTTTCGACAATGGAAATGTACAGTCAGCTCCATAAATATGTAACATTTACGAAATTTTACAAACTTATACAGGAATTTGGTTTCAAAAATAAGTTTACATTTATTCTAGATATTCTAGTATTCATAGAGGGATTCTTGCATACGTATTTTTGGAACCGATGGCATATATAAGTTTTGGAGTCTTAATAAATGTGTACATATTTGTACAGCTGACTGTACATAGTAAGACTTCGTAAATCACATTTAATTTTTGAGTGGTACAAACTTTAGCCTCATACAAAAGTGGCAAAGTTTTTTTTTTCACTCACGATAGTTTTAGTTAAGTAGATAATAAAAAAATCATTGATATTTTGTATTTGAATGAATACAACTTCAATTAGAAAACTGTATTTAAGAAGGTACGTACTATTTTTGAACATTTTTCGTGTGATTGTCACTTGTTACTTTTTAACGGCTTCTTACATTTTGTATGAATCTTACAGCGTGAAAGCCTATCATGTTGACTTTAAAGCCATAGTTTACATGCACAGAGTGCCACAAAAATTATTTCAACATTTTAACAGTTATATGCACTGTCAGTTTGAACAAAACAAAATGGGTAAGTAAGATAAAAGAAATCTTTGTATAGATAAACAACTAATCCTTAAAAACAATTTGTTTCTTTTCTAATGTAGGGAAGTAGATAAACGCTTTACAACCGCGACAACAACAGATAGAAAACGGGCTTCAATGTAAATCGATACTCGATATTTTTGGCACGAGTTGTACTTTAAATTTCAAATACTAATGTTTTCTTTGGTAGCTTTGATTTATTGATATTGTAAACACCATATTTACGCTTTTTACCGTTATTATATAATACTAGGATATTATAAAAAATAAACAATTCTTCGAAAAATTAAGTTTTAATGCAAAGTTTTAATTGTATTGGAATTCATTTGCGCATAGATGCTGTGAAAGAGAATATGCTTTAGATTAGTGTGAAAATGACGGCTGATAGAGATGTATGGAGTTGCAACTATGCCGACCTTCAGTCTGGACAAGGGCAAGCAAATGATGATTCACAGAATAGTATTGTTTAAAGTGAACTAAGAATATGAAAATTAAAAGCTAGCATTTTTAAGTAATAGCGAATACAAATGAGCAAAAATATAAATGTAGAAGTCTATAGAATAAAGAATAAAGGTGACATCAAGCGTAGTTTTACGTCAAAATTAGTGTAGCGTAAAGCGACAACAGTCAGAGTAAACAATGAACTGGCTCACTCGAGCGTAAGGATGCAAACACGATTGTCAGCGTGTAACACGTTGCATAAGTAATGAAATATGACCTTGCAGCATACGTAATGCCAAAACAACAACACAGTTTTTGATATTCAAACCAGAACACACGATGAAAAATATTTAGATCACACTTTTAACTAAACTATGGCACAACTAGTCGCGCTTTGATTCCTATGAGCTAACATGGAGGTGCGCACACTATTCGATTTTTAGTTGTGTAACTAAACAGTTGAATTTGCTGAGAAACAATCGACAATCGCACAACAGTTGTACGATAGTTTGGACAACGGTGTGCGCCTGCTCTTTATAGATATCAAAATCAAATGGATAAAATACGAAACGATATTTGAGGAAGTCTGAATTAAGGATTAAAAGGTTAGCAATCATATGTAAGGATAAGGAGAACGTGAGTTATGAGTGTGGAAGAGTACACCGTTAAAGATATACTTAAAAAAATATAAATGGATTTCGTGAAAGGTGACAATCAAGAAAGAAATGATAACTGAGATGGCGGATGATAGAGTTATTTGGAAGTCGAAAACCTGTGCTAAGACCCAACGAGAGTAGGATATGGCAAGGGAAATATTGGGCATCATCTTTAGAAGAGAGATAATATTACACCTACTACCAACGACCGAGTATGGCGGTAAGTTGATCGCTCATTATATCGAAGTGTTGGCAACTCGAGCGTACGGTAAGTGCGGCAGACTTACTCAGCTCATGCATTTTACCTTTGATTTCAAATGCATCTCATGTTGAGAGCCTTTATCGTAAGAGCATTCACTATTACGCGTTTTTAACGTTAAAGTTTTCGGATATTATTTTGAAATAACAGTTAACCCGAAAAATAAATATCTATTATGTAATTTTCATTGTTTCATTGTTACTCAGACAATTAGAGTAACATCTCTAACAATTGTATACTTAGGGTCTCCTTAAGTAAATATTAACCGACTTTAAGAGTGACATTTAGTTATGTGTATATTTTTGCAACATCTAAATTATTTTCCAATAGAAACATATTTTAAGAACATACTTTCGAGCAGTTTGAAACTTTCTTGTTTAGTTTTGAAAGAAAATACTTAAATTAAGTACTTTTTACAGAGCAAGCCTTGAGCAGGATTTACGTTCTAGCAATATTTCTTTCAAAGAAAATTCACACTCTGTTCTATTTTTAATGTACTTTGTGTCTTGTTATTTAGAGAATTCAATTGATGCTTCGTTGTTTTTGAAATTTCGATTTGGTCAAGTTATTTTATTGCCAATTATAATTCCTTATAGAAATAATAACACACAAATTAACTATTAGTTGTTATTTACGCTATTTACAGTATAGGTGTTAAGATAGGGTGCGGTGGGCGATTGCCCAGGGCGCCTATAATAAAGGGGCGTTGCAGTTCTAATACGAATTACTCTCACACGCCCCCTCTAGTCAGGGTAAAAAGAAGATGTAGTAGAAATCTTACTTCGTCTACATTTGAATGCTTTGTCTAATTAACGTAATTATTTAGGTATGATTTTTTTATGATTCTTTATATTG
>NW_013527137.1:1467023-1485012 GCF_000836215.1 Papilio polytes
AACATCAATATATTTGTATTTATTCCCTCGTATTCGTTGAACTGATAGACTTTCTGTGGCAAGAATTTGTAATAAAGCAAAATGTTTTGTGTCGTCCATAATAGTGTAGTAATGACCCATCACTAACTAAATCGATTAGCCAACGAAGAATGGACTCTAATGTTTTGACATTAAGTTGACATTTTATGTAACCCATTCGTGTTTTATTAAGGCCACGGCTGCTCGTAAAGAAAGCAGTTGTTTGGACGATTTGTTTTAGTGTTGATTAGTGCAGTGTTCTGGTACAGCAATTAAAATTGGCAACCTTTTATTGGTGTTTTTAATCTTCTTTTCTGAATACATGATTGATATAAAGCAATGGAAAAGTATTTTGAAATATTAACCACACTATAAGTCACTTATAGAGTATTATAAAGTTGGGTTGAATACGTAAATTTACTATCATTTAGTAAGAATTTTAGACAGCTACATGCATACATTTATTTCAAATTTATACGTTTGTTATGCCGTCTGCATTAATCGTAAAGATTACTTTAAATTAAGTAACATCTAATATGTTAAGAAAATAACGAGAATGCATTTTTAAAAGTAAAGAAATCTTTATAATTTTTCCGTGTTGTGTAATTCCTTTATGAGGACGTGGAGTCATACATACATTTTCTTTGCAACGTAAAAAAGTTTGTTTCCGCAAAAGGTTTTATTTCCTAACAACTTCCGACATTCATTTTACATCTTTGATGTCGAGTTTTCAGAGGATTTTAAATTCTTTACAGAGCTTCGGTTTCTAGTTCTTTGACATTTTCTAAATCTATTTTTTTATATGAAAACAATGTAATAAATTTTCACCTGAAAAGACAACCGCTTATCATTTTTAATACAGTTTTGTACGTTAGATGTTTTACGGAGTTTCTGACAGCATATGTAAATAATTTTTGGTGAATAGAAATATTGTCGATAACGTTTTTTAAGTTTTGTGTGTCTATTACGTTAATTGAAAACTTATACGTGTTTATTTATTTATTTCATAGACCTATGGAGAAATGTAGTCGCGACCAATCCCCTTGTGAAAAAACTTTTTACTTCTTTTATATATGGGAAATTAATGCTTATCAATAAATAAATACATAAAAAATAATTCAATGCATATTCTTACTTATTTTTTTCACTTAATATATTAAAGAGTATCTTAAAAGAAAGTTCACAATCGGCTAGTGCAATGAAATCTCAGATACAACGTTATTAACCGGAAAGGAACGAGAAAAGAGCAATAAGGCTAACAATTCTCCCGAGCAATGTCCTATCGTCTTCAAAAATAATGATGTCGTCGAGGGAAATGTTTTATTATATCTCATTTAAATTGCATGCGTTTCTTTTAGTAATAACGAAAAGATCTTTTTCATTTTGATGTTAATAATACTTTTGACTTGCACAAGTATATTTAATTAAATATTTCGAACATTATTAATAGGAAACATTAATTTTACATTTCTATCTCCTTAATGTACGAAATAAACACCAATTTACTTAAAAAAATTACTGTACTACTTTTAGATACTCATAATAATTAACAAAACAAAATAATTAACAAGAACTTTATTAAATTACACTTTTAAAATAAATTGTTCCACTTATTTAACGTAATAAAAATTTCAAAGGCGACTGTTTCAAAACGAGTTGAACCAATTTAGAACCTTTAACAATGGACGGTTCGTTTGCACCGTCTGACCGTGTACACTGCAGTGCAAAATTCAAACGTTAATCATGGCTTTGTATAGTTTACTATTAAAAAGGTAATAATAGTTTATTCACTACGCGAATTATGTTTTTTCGCTTGAGCACGCGCAGACTTGAAACTAAACTATCGCACAACTGATTTGTCTCGTTTTGATACATATGAGTTTATATGGAGACGCACATACTATTTGATTTTAGCTTTGCAACTGAATAGTTGAATTGGCTGCGATAGAATCGACAATCCCACAACCGTTGTGCGATAGTTTAGTAAAACATGTGCGCCCGCTCTAATAGTCTTAGTATTAGGTTCAATTAAAGCACTATAATTACTTTCTAATTATTATTAAAATGCCTAATCGTTTGTTTCGAACATTATAAATGCGAATGTTTAGACTGACGGATGTTTATAAGCGTTTGTAGCCTAAACGACTGAACGGATCTTGATGAAATTTGTCATAGATGTAGAGGATAGTGTGGAAGAACACATAGGTTACTTCTTTTTTTTTTAACACGCGGGTGAAAGCTTGTTTATAAATAAATCTTTGAATCAACGATTGCGTTTATTTCGTTACGTCTTATATAGAGATACATGGTCTGTAAGCCGAGATACGGAATCCCGTTCACGTACCACTCCTAATGACACGGATTTACGACACTGGGTGGCATTAGTTCGCTTTACTGGGCATTAGGAGACGACCCGAGACACCATTCTATAAAAAGGATACTTTGTATGGATGCATTTTGTGTACTGTGAGTGTACAATGAACGTAGAGAACGAATAAATGAAGAAAGCTAAAATCAAGTTTGGATAGATTGTGTGAAAGTTAATTCAAATATGTCTGATAAAACAGTATAGGAGTTAACATCGTGCCGATAGGTACACCTGAAAAATGATGAGAGTACAATAGTTATATAAGCTATACACGTTAGGTTTATCATGACAATTTTGACGTAACCTCCGTAAATCCTAGCGTGTGGTACAAGATTATATGTATCTAAATCTGTCACACAAAATCCAACGTGTATCGCCTATACTATGTTACCCTATTTACATAAGTAATTGACAAGTTAAATTGCTTGCAAGTCCTTAGTATGTCTGTCAATGTGAATTATTCTTTGATTCACCACGAGCTAGGCGGCATTTGTCTTTTTCAAAACTTTTGTTTAAAATTTTAATTAAGCAAACTAGAAATAAAGGCTACGCGTTAGTTGATATTTGTAAATAGATAATATTTGCCTATAATACAGTAGGTTATTTTAACACGTTTACGGTAAATTTTTTAATATTTTTTTTTTATAATATAAGATGGCAAACGAGCAAGCGGCTACCTGAATCCACCGAAATGCAAAGCGACCGCTGCCCATAGACATCCGCAATTGCAGATGCGCTGCCTACCCTTAATTGACGGAGGAGGAGACGCACATAAAGGAACATTTCCCCTCCCTATTCGTCTCCTTCACCGTCAAATCCACTTTTCCTGCCCATCCTTTCCTCTTAAAAAAAGGGTGGAAAGGGAAAGGGACTAAAATAAGGCCTCCGGCACCACACTCATCAGACTGTAGGCGGAATTGCTTCCACTTCACGCCTGTTTTCTGTGTGGTCGTGGTATTTCACCGGGCGAGCTGGCCCATTCGTGCGAAGATGTTAAAGCGGGCTCTACCACTGTAAACTATTAACATAAATGGCAAGAAAAACATTTTTTTATTATAAATAATTAAGGGAAATACTTGATACTCGGGTTGTTACGTTAAATTTTTCGCTGATTAACAATTGCCTAGATTTGAATCGCTCGAGCTTGAATCCTGGTTATCGCCAGCTTTTTTATGTTTATTTGAATATAACTTTATTTGATCAATGCTTGCATTCGTGTAGACTTGAAAAGGAAAGCGAGTTCTAGCACTAGGTATAGTATACTATGCATCGACCTGATTTGACCTGGAGAGATCGATCGATACATGCGGGTTGCCATGTTGAAATGTGGTAAAAAGTACCGAGTAACAGTTATAGCTAGTAACTTTAAACTGTACCGGATTTTAAATTTATTAAGTAACCACGTAAAGAAATTTAATTTACAATCTAAAAATTAACTAGATTTACGGTTAATTATTTTCGTTATAAAATCTCAAGTTCTCAATTTCATTTTGTTGTTAAAACATTAATGAGATTTTAAAAAAAATAATTTAATTTCAACATTTCTGTAAAGCGTATTACGATCTACGTTTTTTGGAATTAGTGCGTAGCGTTGGCTTATTGCTGAGGCTTATGCTCACTTCGTGTAAAAGAGGATTAACAATCAATTTATTTTCCAAATATCATGGTAAATTTAATACATTGATATAAATGATGAATTCAACAACACACTGTTGAAATGAACTCGAATTTATAGGTAAAATTGCGAATTGTAAAGTTTAACTGGCAATACTATTTTGCCTAAACGTGTTGTTACTAAGCGAAATTGTATAGCCGTCTTTATTATCATGCTTTCAAAGAGAAATAATTCAGATTTTAAATGCGTTATTAATTGACTGAGATATTAATAGATAAACGTTCATAAGATACACGTTTGAGTAAGTCTATAATCGCAGCGGCATTTGCCTCAATAACCTCTCGCTAACGAGGCTCCGCCGAGTGCTCTCGTTTGCTCTCTGATTTCAGACAATCATTGCTTATTCAGCAGTTAACTTCAACCTATCACTTCAGCGCATCGCTTTGTTTGTAAGCGAGTGCATATTGCTTTCACGATTTATTACATTGTTGTCAATTATGTAACTTATAAAGAATGATATTCAATTGTTTATGAACATTTTTGTCGTATGCCAGCATTGAGAATGACGATTGATGATTTCATCGGAGAAAAAAATACGAAAAAACGGTTATTAAGAGCGGGTGGCACACCTTTGACTAAGATTTTTGTCTTTGTAAGATTGTAAGATTGATTGTTTAGCAGCTAATCAACTGTTTAGTTGCACAACTATAAAACGAGTAGCGCGATTGTACGCACCTCCATATAAGCTAATAGGAATTAAGTGTGACTAAACAGTTGTGCGATATTTTAGTTTCAGGTGTGCTCACGCTAACAAAATAAAAGGAAAACAGTAATACTGTAAATTGTCTACTGGTATAAATATTTAGTTCTATGCGGTCATAAATTTGTAACCATTATGACAGTTTTCTAGGAAAAAAAAAACAATAAACTTAATGTAGCAACATTCACTACCATAATTAAAAATGAAACGCATTGCCGCCGCAGCGCTGCAATAAAACGTTGAATCATTGACTTACATAATTGATTTTCCGCTTGATTGCATATTTTAAAATGAGATTGTGAAATATGAAATACATTTTAAATAACAACAAGTTATTAGCGGTTACTTGTGATGTTTCTACAGAACAAGGACTGTCATTAAAATTGTATAACGGGTCTCCGAGCATATATTAAGGACGTATAGTGAGGTTATGAAGATGATGGTAACGTGTATTTTCAATTACACATTTGAGATAATTGTGTAATTACAATTGCAAGATCGTGTAACCGGCCAGTGAGAATAATGTAGAGATGTCTTTGATATTGATGATGAAGATAATGGCTATGTGTAATTTCAATTACACGATGGTGTAATGGGGTCACCGATCCCCTATTAGTGACTTGTAACGGTAGATGTATAATTTCAATTCCTTATCGTTTATTTAGATTCAGTCTCTGATGTCGACGTTTGCAATACCTATACTAATAATTTGTATTTGTATTATAAAGAAGAAAAAAAATAGTTTTGTAACTAATGTACAAATTAAGTAAATACTAGACTCCTTTCATAAATTCTTTCACTATTACAGAACTACATTGTCACTGAGTAACATAGCCTATATCTATTACTAGATTATTAAATTCTAAACATACGTATTTTAAGTAAATTACTTAACAGAAATTAAAACAAGATACACAATGATCAAATATTTCATTTTTCTTGACATCGATATGTCCTTGGCTATGAAGATGGATAGCCCTGTTTCATGCAATCGTTAAATACCTGTTTTTATTAGTGAGAGTTTCATGTAAAAGCTATATTAATTTGTAATGCTATTTACATAATAGCATACACGTTTTGAAATTAAAATGGCTAACTATTCGCCCGCGTCAAACTGTTCCCACCACCGTGTTCCGATCGCGGCCGTAGACCTTGTGTAGCATCCGCTACGTTAACGAGCGTAGAGGGCGAAATAGCGATTTCGTAGCAGTTAATATTGTTACTAGACGAATAAAAATATGTGAACTACTTCACATTACAATGCACATCTTCAACCTAAATAAGTAGGAAGAGTTGAGTTACAAATTAATTTGACAAGGTCCCATCTAGACATATTTTACTTGTAAATAGAATAATGGCCATTAAAATTAACTCGTCTTTTTAATATTTTAGGTTTAAATATTATTTACTTAATATTCTATTACATTATTCGTAATTGGCTCATGTACGTTTCCACCGAGAAGCTCAGAGCCTACTCTAAGTTATGGATTATCTATGCCTGAATAAAGAATAAATTGAGTAGCAAAAATCGCTACTCTTCACACTAAGGGAACCGTAGTTATTATGCAGAGTTGCCAACAGCGGGGACCGTGTAATTGGCATTAATAGACGGCACGGCGGTGGTCGCTTTTAGGCCGCCTGCAAACGCGAAATGCGGTCAATTAAAATGTCACATATGAAAAACAACATGTAATCAAATGCTAAACATTGGTGATTAGATTCGAATCTAGAAAGGAAAAAGTGTACATTTCAAAGAGTTGATATGGGATGGAAATATTGTTTGTTTCTAAATATAATGTTCGTCAGATATCACGGATATCACGATTGGATTGTTTTAGCTCCCGATATTTCGGCACAGTTGCATTCGCCATGTTCACGGGCTGACGTTCTGTGGTAGTGTGAAAAATATACGTATTTTACGAATATTATAATTGTAAAAATAACGATAGTTTTAAGTTATTTATTGTTTTTTTCTATTTCTATTTAAAAACGATATTTTTTTTTAAACAGCGGCTAGTCCATTGTTCATGTCTTTGAATAATTTAAAAGGAAAATAAATCGACATAATGACAAAGATTTGTCCAAACAACGGGACTTCACCTTGAACTATATTAATGGTTGTTTGTCTTTTGGTGAACGTGAATTATAAATCACCGTTACATACAAAATATTTACAAATACAATAAACATTTATGTAACCGCAACATATGTAATAGTAAAATTGGATTTAACGTAGACTTGATGCAAGTTTAGCTATCTTTTGTTTTATGTTAAAATTTAAATAATCCGAAATTATTCGGTGCATGTGTTTGGTGTTAGGCAAAATTATTAATCAACGATACACGAACTGCAATTTGTAGTCGGCGCATTAAAAATTGCAGGCAGATTTCTTGAAGCAGTTTCAATATTGTTTAAAACAGTCCTCGTATGATGGTCTTAGGTCTAATAGAATGATATACAATAATCTGTAAAGTATCTCAAATGTTTTATAAAATTACAATAACGGTTGTATAGGAAATGATTTATATCAATAAAGAGATTGATGGGGATACTGGCACAGTGATTGATGAAGTTTCCAACTCACAACTGTTGCGTCTATTCTATTTTATATCTTATCTTACTAATATTATAAACTTGTTTTCTCCTCGCCTATGTGTTCTTCCAGACTATCCTCTACATCTATACCAAATTTCACCGAGATCCGTTCAGCCGTTTAAGCTACAAACTCTAACACACATCCATCCATCTAAACTTTCGCATTTATAATATAAGTAAGATAGAAAGTTTGGTTGTTACAGTTTGTAGTTTAAACTGTTGAACGGATGTTGATTCGGCATAGATAAGGTTAGTCTGGAAGAACACAAAGGATACTATTTTTTAATTCCACACGGACGGAGTCGCGAGCGAAACCTAGTTTCATTAATTTCTGTAATGTAATTCTTATTAGATTAAATTAAAAATAGTTTTTTAAAGGTAAAAATATAAAACGAGTTAGATAGAATTTTATAAAATTTTCAATATTGTATAAAAAATTCTTTCATATATTGACCTGCGTATTTTTCCCAGAAACTCTATTGCCTGTTCATAAAATCCTTTTATAACGGACTTCAATCTTTTAACCGCTGGAGCGTTGATTTTTAATAGAATTTTCCGATCGCGCCCGTTCCGCCGCGACACTGCCGCTCTATCCGGAAACAGTTTTGAACGCAATCCAGTTATGCGGCTCGAACGGACATTTCCGTGTACAGAATTGCACAGTTGTGTTTTTTCTCATAACAATAACAGCTAAATATCTACTAACTTATAACGCCTTGAACACAACTGTTTATACTTAGGAACTAAAGCCGTTTATTAGCTTAGGTATATCTTAGTAACAAACTTAGGAATTAATCGGTAAATAAACGTGACGATAAAAATGTTTCCCAGTATTTCTAATTATTTCTTAAAAGCTTCATCTTTATTATTTCGTAATATTCATGCTTATTTCTATGAACTAGCTTTGGGCCGCGACTCCATCCGCACTGAATTAAACAAAAGTTAGTATCATTTGTGATCTTCCAGACATCTATGTCATTGTCTACATCCACCAAATTTCATCGCGATCCGTTCAGCAGTTTGGGCTACAAACTCTAACAAACATCCATCCATATAAACTTTCGCATTTATAATATTAGTAAGGTTACGAATTATGTTAATTTATCGTCGCTTTTTAAATTTAAATTAACGTAGATTAATAAATCAAATATGTATTCAATAAAATCAAATGGCAATTAATTAAAACAAAGCAGTTGTTGCCATTTCAATATTGCTGTGAGAGCAATTAATAATGCACAGTGCAACGGACGCCCTCTGCTGTTACAAAGCGAAAGCTCGCTTGAATAATGAAACTACAATTGTTACTGAAGCTTTTGGTAAATGATAACTGGATTACCTATCATTCTTGTGTCTTATAATTTATTTCTTATGTGGTTTCTCTATAACTTATCTGTTGGTGTACTTTAAAATAAAAAAAAATGATATATCCACAGTTTTACATAATTGTAACTCTACTGCCTATTTATCCTTATAAAAAATAAAGTTCTAATAGGTTTTGAGCGAATTTTCGGATGAAAAGTCATTTTTATTTTGGTATGAAAAATTCTTGGATATATTGTCAGAAGTATTCAATTTAAAAAATTATGATTCATTAATTATCGCCCTTGACTTCGTTTCCCCGGTATTTAAAAATATATAATTAGACTATGCGTAATTCCAGACTATTTTTTTCAACTATGCCAAATTTAATCCAGATTCAATCGACCGTTTAGGAGATACATCTAACAAACGTCCATACAAACATTCGCATTTATAATATTAGTATGAAGTAAGAAGTAAGTTATGACACTTCACTTATAAATATTCTTGGCTACTGAAGGTCATAATTATACGTATGAATAGTATGAACATTAACCATCAATCGGATATAGAAAAACAATAACAAAGTTAAAATGTTATAAATCGAAACATTATTAGTAAGGATAATTTTCGACATGAATAGCGGGGCGTTTGGCTCGCGATGTGTTAGCTGGTGAGCCAGCACTGACTGATAGTTTCACACGTGGGTACGAGTAACACAGAGCAGTATAACAGGACAACAGTCTTACACGTAAGTTTATGTTCAAACAATGGCAGTACTGCATTCTCTATTCTTACAGTGTTCGTGTGAAACTGGCAGTAACGGCCGATTGGCGCGCGCCGGCCGTGATTGATGGACCCAGCACAGGCCCAGCTGGACCAGTTCATCTGTTGATTCTGTTCAGCTACATTATATTTCTTTAAAATATAGACTTACATTACTATATCGTTAACTAGTGTGTAAGAAGGAACTCAATTGATTTGAGTACTTTTATATCACTTTGAAAAATTGGGGGTTGGGTACAATTTAATCCAAAACTTTGGTTCTGATTATTACAAACTAGCCGTTCCCGTGCGGCTTCATCCGCATGAAATTATGAAAATTTTATTTTATTGTTTACATTTGTCAAATTATCAATAGCTAATGTCGAAATGACATGAAATACAAACCTTGGAAATCTTGCTTCCTTGATGTTGGCAGCAACTTATGGTCTTTTTAATACATTAGGGTTTTTATCCAAAAAATTTACCCCCTAAGTTGATTGGCGAGAAAAAATATAGTCTAAAGCGTGACGTAAGTGTAGGGCTTTTCATTAAAGAAAGGATCTGACATCTAAGGCAACAAAGAAGTGTTTTTTACGCTTTATTATAATAGTATAGATAAATTTTACTAGTATTTCTTGTACCATTACCATTAGTCAGATTACGACATTTGTCCCTTTATTTTTGTCGTGTTACCTTTACAATTATCAACACTGTTAATAAAACGAAAAGATTCGATTGTTTGCATTGAATAGGTTGCAAAACTACTGAACCGAATTAAAAATATCTTTCACCATTAATTAATATAAGACGAATATCTTTGGTATCCAGGCGAAGCCATGTCCAATCGCCAGTTAACTAAATGTTAATTAAAAAATATATACATGGAAACAATTTTTATAATAAAATGTTAATATCGACCTCAATTCAATTCTATAGTTGAATAGATTGGATGTCGGTGTTCATGGCTACATTTCGTATGCAATCAAATGATGCGGCTCGACACCCATTTCCATGAGAGCGATGAGGGGCGGAATATACAGTTATTCAGGTGTCAATGAAGGGGTTTTATACGAAACTAATTGTCACAGCTAACGATTCCATTCAACATAAATCGAATTACTATACAAACTGCCTTACAAATAAACGCGGTATAAATTTAAACTTAGGAATTAACTGAGTATAAGTAAATATTAGTACAAATTTTGCTTATACTCAGTTTATTCCTAAATTTAACTTTATATCTTTATATTTATTTGTAAATCAATAGCAAAATACGTTCTTATGTATTAGGATAATGTTAAAAGGTGTAAAATCATAACTTAACAGAATTTAATATTTCCAGAAGCTTCCGTAATCTTACTCATTTTACTTCTTAATAATATAAATACGAAAGTTTACATAAATGGATGTTAGAGTTTGTAGCCTAAATTGCTGAATGGCACTTAAAGAAATTTGGCATAGATGTAGAGGTTAGTCAAGAAGAATATAGATTACTTTTGTTTTTCTAATTCCATACGGACGGAATCACGAGCGAAAGCTAGTGCAATAAATAAAAGAGACGAGGGAAATGATCTCTTAACTGTATTACAGAGAAAAATGGTGTATTTAATATCTAAATCTAAAATATTTTAAAAGCATTTTTTAAACGCATTTTTATTCAATGGAACCTTTTTAAAAGCTTCGTTGAATCTTTCCTACTAGTTATATTGAAGTTCGTCTTATTTCAATGCAAATAGCAATTGTTACATTCGCGCTGTAATAATTAATATGCAAAGCGAGTTATCAAAGACCTAGATGCAATCTAGATTTTCAACTAGTTAGAGCTTAATTAAGTTTAATCTTAAGCGTCTTATCTTTAAAATACATTGGAATAGAAATAAATTAAATCCATTAGTAGAACTAAGCAAGAACTAAAATTATATTTGTATGTCAAACGGGCGAATACTGAAACGAATTTAAAACACTCCACTTCGAAACTGCCGCTTAAAATGTGACGTATGTCAATGTATAATGACATTTGGAGTATACGCCTGATTTTATCGATATTGTTACACAAATACAGTTCCATTATTTGGTTGTAACTATTACTACATAGTATTAAAAAAACCCTTTTCCACTGTTTGTATGTCTATCTATAAAACTACGCAACGGTTTTTGATGCATTTTTTAAAATAGGTAGAGTAATTTAAAAGGAAGGTTTATATGCATAATTCATTATACTAATATTATAAATGCGATAGTTTAGATGGATGGATGTTTGTTAGTTTGTAGCCTAGACGGCTGAATGGATTTCGATGTAACTTGTTATAGGTGTAGAGTATAGTCTAGAAGAATACGTAGGCTACTCACTTTCGTTTTTAATTATATGCGAATGGAGTTGCGGGCGAAAGCTAGTGTACAGTATATAAACTGATGATTGTAGAGATTTCTTAAGTAATGACCTAAATAAACACATTTCCGTATCAGCATTAGACCCGTGTAAAGCCAGAGTGGATCGCTAGTCTATAATAGAGCAAGCATCATTGCAACGTAGCAAATATTTAGATAGCGAGCGGAAATTACGCTCAGTACAAGCAACTTTAACTTCACATTGCACGGTGTTGGTATAGTAACAATGCTTCATTTTTCAACTTCATACAGTTATCTAGTTTACATGTTAGGTAGGTGTGAATGTTGGTAAACAATTTGCGTTAGTTATCCAGGAAGTTTATCGCATCACTTTAATGCTTATTTAAACAGTCCTTAGTGGATGATTGTAATACTAAGTGTAGAAGAAATACTTTAGAGACCACATTATGATTCTACTTGGGAAGTAATTAATGTTGTTGCTTTTGTCGTATTTATGTATATTTTTTATGGTTGTGGTGAAATGGATTTTAATTTTTAGATACTGGTTTTCATGTTTTTTTACGTTACATTTTTTGAGTATTATTTTTCTTGCTTGTATAATAATGCGCATTTGTTAAAAAAACATGTAATTATTTAAAGAGTTCTTCGTAAATTCAACAAATTGCAACAATCAACAAGTTGCTCATTTTAAACAATGCGAATTCAGAAACAAGGCCGAGTAAAAAATGAACTGTAATATTCAGTTCTACCTTTTTTAAATTACCTTTACATTCGAGTTTTAATTCCCGGAGAAAGCGTAATGAAGTAGTTTTCAACGTGATGAACGATTTAAAAAATCACTTTGGAAAAGCCGTTTTCATTCTACGGTAATTCATCGTAGGACGTTATTTATTTTTGAATTCTCGTAACGTTTGTAAAACTTATGTAGGAATTATTAAATGTAGTTCCAATGTCAGGGAGCGGTTCGGTAACCGTCCAGGGCGTTTTACAATCAGGGGCGTCCTTTCCCTGCTCCAAAAGCATGCAAAAAAGGGGACTTCATATAAATCTCGTAGTAACGCTGAGATTAGATCCGTGAAAATGGTGTTATTCAATTCTTTAAATTGTAAAGTAATAGATTATTAGTCTTAATAAAATAAGTATTTATTCAATAAGATTAAATACGTTTCAAAGACGTGATAGAATATTTTTCATTTACAAAGATGCGATACAGTAACGCCATCTATTGAAATGTGTGTGAACTAAATGAGGCAGCGGCCGAAAGTTGAAACATTGGCGCCACTATATAGTCATTTTTATAGAATGCACAAGGGGGCAACTTGTGTTATTCAAACAAAACACTATTTGCTTTATTACGATTTACTAAGTTATCATTTGTTTTGATAACTTTAAGAAATAAAAAAATTACCATTTGATGATACTAGCCGAAAAATAGATTAATTTTATTTACAAAAGGCGAATTGCAATGACCGTTTACTTTTTTAACAAATATTTTTATTACACACATTCACACACTTACTCAATCTCACATACAAACATACGCAATCATACAATTACTCACACCAACACACATGACAGACGGGTAAGAAGTGATTCATTTTCTTTAACTTCAGTTTACTATTACTAATTAACAGTAGGTTTATTTTTTTTAAAATTTTGTATGGTTTCATGCGATACTTAAGTTTTTTTTTTTTGTTAAAAGGTAACTGGGAAGTCATTGGCTCCTTAAACACAGGAATCCCTAGTTAAGGAGCCAAAGCAATATTGATCCTTCAATCAATGATTGACAATAAAGAATCTTTATTATTATTATTATTAACAGATGAGACAATTTCTACCGATTTTCAATTTCCTAATATAGTCTAATGTTTTAAAATAAACATTTCTATATTTTAATGAAAAGTTATCTTCTATCGCAGAATATTTGGTCATTTGCCAACTTTCAAATAAATCTAATAGTTTTATGATATTTTTCGAATTCACTTGATTTAAGTAGATATATTTTATAACATTAATGTAATTGCACTGAACAAAGAAAAATCATTTACATTTGAAAATCACTTTAAAATACATAATAATTTCATAGTAATGATACGATAGTCATGCATTCTTTTCTTTTGCGTGTTATAACAATGCACGATACTAAAAAATCAATAATAGTCATAAATTCATATACAGTGGCTTATTAAAAACGTATAATAATATACTATTTCAACACAAGTTTACAATGTATTGATTACTAGGTAGGATATTTTTTAAATAAAATAAATGTCATCCACTTGCCCTTATCCCTTATGGAGGGTCGGCACAGTATGTGCTGCTCTTCTATACATCTCTATCAGCCGTCATATCTGAATCCACTCCTTTCTTAAGCATATCTTCTTTCACACAATCCATCCATGAATAAAATAAATGTAAAGTCAATTAAATTAAAGCTCTTATAATAACAAGTCTCTAGCAATTTTTGATGACAAGAAGCGATCATGAATTAATTCCAGTGTATGCAGTGTACCTGGCATGTCGCCAGCCGAGCTCGTGTTGTACAAGCCGCGAGGATCATTTGTCACATTCATAGATTTGTACTTCAACAGCCACTAAGCCAACGACAAAAGATATGGCAGTACACTATTTATAGTTAATTTATTTTGTTTTAAAACTACATTTTTAAGGAACTTTCTGAAAAAACGGAAGGCAAAGATTTATGCTTACTACGAGTGTTTTTGTCTTACAATTTTAATTTTTAATCATTAAGTAATTACAGAATAAGAAAAAAAAACATAAATACAATATTAGTAAAATGGAGGTGATAATAAATTGAATGACAATAAAATAAAATTACTGAAATAAAGTTTTATGTGTACTAGCTTTCGCCCGCGACTCCGTCCGCGCGGAATTGAAAAAAAATAATGCAGTATGCCAAATTTCATCGAAAACCCTTCAGCCGTTTAAACTACAAACTCTAACAAACATCCATCCATCTAAACTTTCGGATTCATAATATTAGTATGATAAATATATAAATAACCATATCGGTTTGTCATTATTGTCATATTCATATATCCACCGATATTGAAAAGCCAGATCGCCTGTATCAACGAAACCAGTCAACGCATTTCACGATCCAAAATACAAATTGAAAAGCTCCAGCTTTCAGTTTAATTTAGACTTCTGTGAACTATTCTGAACATCATCGGGCTTCGGATGTACAACTAAAATACGTTTCAGTATTTAACTAGCTTGTGCCCCCGATTCCGTCCACGTGCTGTAATTAGTAATTAAAAAAAAAGCAAGTATCATATATGTTCTACCAGGCTATCCTGTATGAGATCCGTTCAGTACTTTAGACTATGAATTCTAATAGACATCCATCCTTCTAATCTTTCCCATTTATAATATTAGTACGATTACGATATGCACAGCTGTGGAAATCCGCGGTGTTCCACTTATAAAAATCGCTTTGTTTCCTGCAATTGAACAAACTTCGCTTATTCTCGAGTTGCGGTAACGACAGGACAATAATAAAACACAATTGGTTGAGTACTGATTGATCTTTTTTCATACAGACATGCAGCACCGCAAGATTTCTTGATAGTACATATTGAGTAATAAAATTCATTCATTGTCTATTTGAATACGTTCTACGTTGTACCCATTAACGATTCTAACCGTCGAAGTGTTCCGAACAGAACATAAGAACAATGTAGATTGTCTTGTAGCATGTTTTAAACAAAGTATTATCCATTGTAACGAAACAAAGAGTATTTTGAAAGATTTTATGATGAATAGCCTGCTATGTTTATAATCTAAGTCTACATTTGCGGACTTTTGTAGTGAATTTAGTAAATTTAATTTGTTTTTTAATGTTTTTCTCTAAAGACATGTTTTTTAATTGTTAACTTGATTAAAAAAATATATTGGTATAAATAAAATATTCTTCTCACATTACAATGTTACTAGTTTTCTCGCGCGTCTCCGTCCGCGTGGAATTAAAAAAATGACAATAAGTACCTAGCCTATGTGTTCTTCCAGACTATCCTCTACATCTATGCCAAATTTAATCGAGATTCTTTTAGCAGTTTATGCGATGAACTCTAACAAAAAATCATCCATAAATAGACGAATTAGCTATATATTTTAAACCATTTTATTTTTACATACATTAATAATAATAAAATACAATACAAGCAATGTCAATTAAAAACACGTGTTGTAATACACGATCGACAATAGAGCAATTTTCATTATAGCACTAATTGCTTCGTATAACATAACCATAGCTGGTGGTCTGCCAACGCAACAGAGCCTTAAGTGGTTTCTCCACGAGGGTAATATAAAGCCTTTAAAATCAGACAAGCTTTACAATACTGTGTTTATTAATGTACACAACTTTACACACCAAAGTTATGTTTGAAAAATAACTTCGTTTTTACGGTTCAATAATAGATGGATAGATGTTTGTTAGAGTTTGTAGCCTAAACGGTTAAACGGATCTCGATGAAATTTGGCATAGATGTAGAGAATAGTCTGGAAGAACACATAGACTACTCTCTTTTGTTTTTTTTTTAATTCCACGCTGACGGAGTCGCGGGCGAAAGCTAGTAGGAAAATAAAAATAAGTCGCCTAGATTAAGCAATTAAGCTTTCTTTTCGCTAAATATAACTTTCACAAGCTGTTTAGTAGTAGTTTACTTTAAGAAGAAAATAATCTAATCAACATTTTTTTCTTTCTATTATTGAGGACATTAAAATCTATTCCTGTAAAAAACTAAACAATCTTACTAATATTAAAAATGCGAAAGTTGAAATAGATGGATGGATGTTTGTTAGAGTTTGTAGCCTAAACTGATAAACGGATTTCGATGAAATTTGGTATAGATGTAGAGGATAGTCAGGAAGAACACATAGGCTACTTGCTTTTGTTTTATTTTAACCATCCGGTCGGAGTGGCGGACGAAAGCTTCTTTGCAATAAAAATAAACAAAAAACCACGTTTTTTGGACAAAATGCCTTTTGAAAAGTCATGATAAGAAATCTTTATTAAGTATATTTGACAAAGATGTATTAAAATTTTTAAAACTTCGATAAATAAATAATTAGGTTAAAGGTTCCGTTAATACGCCACAAGTGGGTCACTTAGCTAGATTGCACTGACCAACCTCACTTTTTCATTCAAGATGTGGCACAGATAAGAAATATTTAGTGAAATTCCACTTTTAATGCTTTTAAATGTAATTAATAACAAAAGACATTTTTGTAATCTGTAATAAGCCATCTCCATACTTTCTTTGTTAGAAACATTACTTTTTTAAAAACAAATTGCCAAGTAACTAACCAGTTAAATCATTCGTTTTATATTACCTAAAAATGTTTGCATACATAATACTTGTAGAAGTACATAATAATTACTTTGATACTTTAAATAAAAATAATTTCAAAAAACTTTTCCCCGCAACGGTGTTAACATACATTCTTTTTTTTTATAATATAAGGTGGCAAACGAGCAAGCGGCCACCTGAATCTACCGAAATGGAAAGCGACCGCTGCCCATAAACATCCACAATTGCAGATGCGTTGCCTACCCTTAATTGACGGAGGAGGAGACGCACATAAACAGGACATTTTCCCGTGCTATGCGTCTCTTCCACCGACAAATCCACTTTTCCTTCCCATCCTTTCCACTTTAGAAAACGAAAGGGAAAGGGACTAAAATTAGGCCTTAATTCTAAAACATTCATCATCTAAAAATACATATTAAAATATTAGTAAGAAGAAAATGGATTTAAACAAATTAATTAAACATTAAATGGAAAAATTTGATGTCCGGAATTATTCCGTAAGAAGAGAATACTCGACAGAGAAATGACCCGGGCCCCGGTGAATACCGACAGGAGTGGCACAGATAAGGCGATGCGAGCTAATGAAATTACACGCCTTTGTCAGAGGTTACGTTAGGTCACTTGATGGTTTGCGAAATGTGCTGTTGATATAACGAGAATGTCATTGAATATTATACCTACATTTTAAAGTAAATTGTTAACTGTATCAGAGCATGATATTGTGAGATTCTTTAAATATTATTTCTTATAGAAAAAATACGTAGTGGAAATGGCGACCAGCTAATAAAGACTATCTATAAATAGTAAGGAAGTGAAGTTATTTTTGACCGACTTCCCAAAAGAAGGAGGTATTCAATTCGACGGTATATTTTTTTTTTTTTTTT
>NW_013527137.1:1485701-1489395 GCF_000836215.1 Papilio polytes
ACCGAAATGGAAAGCGACCGCTGCCCATAAACATCCACAATTGCAGATGCGTTGCCTACCCTTAATTGACGGAGGAGGAGACGCATATAAAGAGGAAATTTACCCTTGCTATGCGTCTCTTCCACCGACAAATCCACTTTTCCTTCCCGTACTTTCCACTTTAGAAAAGGAAAGGGAAAGGGACTAAAATTAAGCCTTAATTCTAAAACATTCATTGTCTAAAAATACATATTAAAATATTAGTAAGAAGAAAATGGATTTATACAAATTAATTAAACATTAAATTGGAAAAAATTGATGTCCGGAATTATTCCGTAAGAAGAGAATACTCGACAGAGAAATGACCTGGGCCCCGGTGAATACCGACAGGAGTGGCACAGATAAGGCGATGCGAGCTAATGAAATTACACGCCTTTGTCAGAGGTTACGTTAGGTCACTTGATGGTTTGCGAAATGTGCTGTTGATATAACGAGAATGTCATTGAATATTATACCTACATTTTAAGGTAAATTGTTAAATGCTTTACTAAAGCATAATATTAAAATATTCTTTAAACATTGTTTCTTTTAGAAAACTTATTTATTACTTAACTTGACTATCTATAGGTTGTTTTTAAGGTGAAAACATTTGTTAGGTAAAATATTTCAAGGATAATTATATTGGATGGATGTTTGTTAAGGTTTGTAACCTAAACTGCTCATCGCATCTGGATGAAATTTTGCACAGATGTAGAGAATAGTCTGGAAGAACACATAGGCTATGATTTTGTTTTCTTTTTAATTCTACTTGGACGAAGTCGCGGGTGTAAGCTAGTGTATGTATAATTTTACATTTTCTACAGACTCAATATCATTTTTATATGAAACATGTCACGTTTCAGACCTTTGAAATAGTACACTTTTAATAAATCAGACGCTTTAGTGTAAAAGAGAAACTGTTTTTTTCTATCGACAGAAAGTTTCATTTTTTATCAAACAAACGCATCGTTTCATTTATTTTAAATGAAACAACGTCCATCAGAAAATATAAAACCATTTTCATTTCATTTACTTTAAAATGAATCGAGTGAGATACAATTTCACGTGGCTCGAAAAATGTCATGAATTTGTAATATGATGGTCTATCGAAGCTTTTATAGTTTTTAAATTTACAATCAGCTATCGTATTTATTACCACATATTCTATTTTTACATTAGTATCATTGAAATCTTAGTTCCTACTCCACTTTTTAGCCGACAGTTGTAAACTTAAATCGGTTACTACTTGATTTTTATTCATGTTAAAAAGTAATCGGTACAGCGCCGGAGTAGCGGAACAACACTAGATCATACACATCCCATCACTACCACATCTGTCAATGTCATTTAGAAGGATTAAGAATAAGCGCGACAATTATGGCAGAACAGAATGAGTGTTTAGAATTACGTTGTTACAATTTTTGTACAAGATTTCTTCAAACTGTTTTATTAAGAGGTAACTTTTTACACTAATATTGAGTGAAGAGTGAAGCAGAGTTTATATTGATATAATAATAAAATAAAACTATTTAAAAGTGCCCCGGGGTGTATAAGTTGAATAGGAAAAGTGCATTGCAACAACTTTAATTGAGTTCAATTTTCAATTCCCGCGATAAATGTTTTTCAAACAACTTTAGCGGCAAGTTTATAATCATTTTCAACACATTTATCTATACATATAATAAAATTGGAGTGTCTGTAATAAAAGAAAAATTCAGATTTCGGAAAGATGATGTGTTTGCGTTGCTAATAACAAAAATTGCATTTAAAAGTTTTTTATCTGTCAGTCTACAAGCCCCGTTTGTTCTGGGTAATCTCCGAAACGGATGGGCCGATTTCAACCGTACTTCCACTGAAGGGTAACTGACATAGATGGGCTTATTATAGATTACTTTTTTATCTTAATATTGCGTGAACGAAGTCGCGGGCAACAGCTAGTAGGTAATAAAATTTTGAAAAACATCGTTAAAAAGAGCAAATAAATTTAAAAATTTGTAAAACTTTTTATGATAAATACAAGAACTATGAACTTAAAGTAAATACAAATGCCATAGTTAATGCAATTGGATACTCAAAAATAGTATTTGTAAAGTATAATCTTTTATCGTTATGAGGAATTTCAGAAAAAAGTTCAAACGATGGTGGGTCGGGAGCGCAGCGTAGAGATTTTCAATTCAATTTGCGAAACGACAAACACTCAGGCCCGTGTTGACGCAGCCGACCCCGCCAGCGACGGCTTTTGTTGCGGCTATACTATTCCCTCGCTATTATTTGAACGCTCAAGGCATAGTTTTGGTTCACAATACACAAGATTTTAAGTTTTCCTTACATTCTAATTCATACGTAGATCTAACGTTTAAATATATTCATTTTATGGTAATTGCAATAGATAACGTATTTTTCTATACATAAAAAATTTCAACAAATGTTTTTTTTTATAGCCTTTTTATTCCAGTGACTGGACCTCATTCTGGGTATAGGCCTCCGCCAACCTTTTCCATAAGTCCCTATCTTTCCCTTTCTTTATCCATTCTTTTCCCACTTCTTGTACGATATCGTCTTTCCAACGCTATTTTGGTCTGCCGCCTTTTCCGGCGCAAGGAAAGTCGGCAACAAATTTTACTAGTTTATAATAAGTGGAAAAAATGAAACTAAAGAAGAAGGTTTTAAATGTAATTTTAGTCCCATTCCTTTTCCATCCTTTTCTTAAGCGGAAAAGTGGATTTGACGTTGGAGGAGACACATAGGAAGGGGAAATATCATCTATATGTGCGTCTCCTCCTCTGTCAATTAAAGGTAGGCAATCTGCTACTGAGGATGATTATGGGCAGCGATCCCTTTCCATTTCAGTGGATTCAGGTGGCCACTTACTTCTTTTTACACCTTATACCTACTACGTCATGTCATAATTTCCGACAGGACTAACCGCACAACATCCACTCTCACAGGCCAGATAAGTTCTTTGGATTATACAACGTAGGGTTAAAGCATGCGCACACCTAAAACTGAGTTATCGCACAACTGATTAAGCCCGCTTTGAGTCCTATAAACTTATATGGAGGTGCGCATACTACTCGATTTTTAGTTGTGCAACAAACGTGTGCACACGCTCTAAACATGCTTGCATACATGTCTAATATTGTATTAATTCCGTGTAATTATACTATATTTTCTAGTCTTTTATAAAATCTTAGAGCAGACACGAAGGTATCGAGGAAAATTATAGACCGCAGTGTAATGATTTATAACATGTGCTGTATTTTCTATTGGCTTTACTTGTGGTGTTGGAGATTTGCCAACACAGTCGAATGTTAAGTGTTACAAGCATTAATAAATTTATTTAAAAATCGATTTTTTCGGTAACTATTTTTTCAAACGGCAAAGCAAAACGCAATTTTTAAATCTATTATGTATCTAATGTTAATTCTTCCGGATTTAAATAAATAAAAAAAAATAATAACAGAAAATTAAAATTCGTGCCTCGGTATACTCGTATTTATCTCAATGAAAAATTAAATATATTCAACTCCTAAGTTATAAATGATGAATACGTGAAAGAAATGTCATAAAAATAATTTCATAACATTTTATGGAGCGGAGATTTTAATTCCAGCAGTTCCGGCCCCCGCGTGTTTCGCTTCGGCTGCCTCTTTTCAGACAATGAAAAGGTTAGATG
>NW_013527137.1:1490166-1500004 GCF_000836215.1 Papilio polytes
TATGCTTTAGGCTTTAATATTGCACGGCAGCGGTCACTTGAAAACTATTTCTCATCAAGTTATAACCTTAAATTAATTATTATTACTCGATTTCGCCATACGCCAGAGCGTTGTGGCTCGGTAGTTTAAGCATTTGACTTGTAATCTTGGGTTCGAATCCCGCCATGTAACAATGTGATTGTCGATTTTTCAAATTTTCATATGTACATAATTTACCCGACGTTCCTACTGTGAAGGAAAACATCGTGATGCAACCTGCACATATCGGTGAATAAATTCAAAGATATGTGTGAAGTCGACGAACCCGCACTGGGCCTGCGTGGTTGACTATGGCCTAGTCACCCTAATTTACGGTAGGCTCCGAGCCCCTCGGTGGGGACGTATAGTGAGCTGGTGATGATGATGATGATCGCCATACGCGATAAATGAGAACCAAGAGACTCCCTTAGCGTAGTTTTAGTATGAAAAGACATACACTACACTGTCTGCTGTAAACAGGGTTAGTATTTGTTTACAAAGGAAATACATTTTCTTCAGATAGTCTACACCAAGTTAGGCTCACTTAAACCCTTTATATGTTCTATTTGATTAGTAAGCATTAATCCTAAGTGTAGTATTAAGTATTATATTTAAAAATCGATATTCTTGTAGTAATTGGTATTGCTATATTGAACATTGCAAAAGTTCCACAATTGTTGAATGCAAAACTATCAAGATTGTTGAAGATGCAGTTTGAAGTTCTATTTGTTGGAACTTACCTGAAGTAGTATGAAGTAAACCGCAATTTGCTTTTCAAGGAATTGTATTGAATATAGACTTTCGAGGAATATTACTTTTTTATCCAATAAAATGTAGTGCAATAAAGAATGAATAATAACAAAAACTTTGTTAAAAACAACCTATTCCTAAATAAAGAGGTTTTTTAAATGTTTCGCAATCTAAACACTTACAAATATGTAATATTATTTTTTATGTTTTTATTATCAAAGGGATAGTAATTTATGTTTTACCAGTAGTATCGGTCACGGAATATTTCGTAATACGACCGTAGTCGTTGTAGATCGTAGTAAATTGTCTACGACTTTGCAGATCGACTGCCAAGAAAATGATTCAAAATGAGTAAAAGCAACATGTTGGCCGAAACTGTTATAGACTTGGTTCCTGTCAAATTGTTAAACTTTCTTTTGCTCTCTAAAGAAGAACGTAACTTTTATACGCTTTTTTTTTATAAAAATCGAGTTTATTTCAACTCTCATTCGAATGTTAACGTTAGCTTTAAATTATAAATATGTATTTTCACTGTTGCAATACCTGAATAAAACGTGTTGTTATACCTCTTATTTTGTTTAAAATCTGAAGATGTGAAAATTTTCAAGTTTATACGAATGTTAATCGATAATTAATGTTCGTAAAAATAAATCATAAACTTTCATGAGCATGTTTGCAGAAAACTAAACACGAAAGCTACGTGTAAATAAACACTCGCGGAATTAAAACAACATACTCGTTGATTGCTTATTTGCATTTGAAAAAAAGATTTCGGTAAATATTTAGTTACCATTTACGAGAGCTAGTTTTGGAGAGTAATGGAAAAACATTGATGACAAATTATACATGAAAACAATTATAATTTATTCTTTGGTCCATTTGACATCACAAATTGAGCAAATAATAAATGTAGCGAATATCAAGGTCGGAAATGTTTCCCTGCACGAAACAATCGAAGATCGCGTGATCAGTATCTTAACGTGCTTCTGTCGTTTTTCGTCAAAAGCGTCATAAAATATTGACGGTTATTATTGTAAAGGGACGTGCAAAATCAGTGACGGGCGGGTTTAGTACCCCGTGCGGTTCGATCGCGGCCGGCCAAGGCGCGGAGGAAACGTCAGAAAAATCGAATTTCCACGCCGTCAGTCGTGGCAGAGGCGGCGCGGCGGCAGCACAGCGCAAAGCGCCCGCGCGCGCCCTACCGCCAAAACTCGGAAACTACACCAATATTCAAAACTCAATCGCGCGCAAGACCCGCGAACTTTGTGCATGTGTGTTTTACAAAAAAAATCTTGAATTAAATGGTAAACGTGACGTGATCAGATTATGGGTTTGGCGACCAAGTCGGTCAAATTTTCGCCCAAATTTGTTCTATTTTATTTCTATTAAAAAGGTGACGTCATTTACGCAGTTCATTTACAGCATAGCTGTGTGAATTTTGTTTCATAATTAGCCGTGTAAAAAGTTTTTTTTAATACCAAAGAGTTGCATTGTCTCGCGTAAACTTTTGTGTATTATATTTGTGATATTTATAAGAAATGTGGAGCTAGTTATTGTAAATGGATTCTTTTCAAAGTATGAAAAGTTTCGCCGCTGGCCGATGAGCGTTAAGCGATACCGGGCTACCTGAATAGGCATTGTTCACAACTTACTCGGTCACATTTTATTGTTGCTATTTTAAGAACCATTTATTTTCTTGGATTACGCCTTCGTACGTTATATTGAAGCGAAATGCGAATCCAGATAATTATCTATTGCTTGAATATCATTTGTTACATTGTATTCATGTTATATACTGACATTGTAATTATGTAAGCAAACACATTATTACATATCGATTTTATATAAAACATGAAACACATATATCAGCATTATACATATTGAATATGATATCAGTAGAGATTTCCGCTTCCATTATATACGATAAGGTCCCTAATATTTTCTAAGATAATTACTGTAAAAGGTTAATATTTCTTTCTTCTAATATATTACTAAAATTGTTTTTAGTTTACAAGCGTTGCATACAAACTTTATTAATAAAAACACTCATTGTAGTTCACTAAAAGTTATTGATGAAACAAGAACGATTAACAAAATTGTCTACAAAAAGAGCATAAAAACAACGGCCAGTAAATAAAGTGGTGATCGATAGTGTTGGATTTGAGTATTTGTAAATAGGTCATTTACATGATGACTAGCCTTAAAGATGATACGGAATATTCCTTTAAACCCACTACACAGTAGTCGCAATTTTACCTGAAGATTCGGACTGTTAAAGTTTTGTCTACATACGCACAGTTTGAACTCAGTAATTAGGATTGTTGATGAATTAGAAGTAAACGCAGTAAATGTACGTTTTATAGTCATAAAATTAAGCTATAAAATGGAGCTATTGATATTGAACAAAGCGTGACTAACCTGTTTAACGTTGTCGCAGCTTGTTAGCAATCAATCGATCAGCGGGTTAAAGGTAATCGTGGTCAGGCAATCTTTGAACGTTCAATGTACACACGGTACACGTACACACTATAAATATTTTGAATACTCTGCACTTATAGTTTGTCTAAATAAGATAAATTAGTTTGATAAATGACGCATATAAAGTATCGAATTCAATTTGTATGTAGTAATAAACATTTATTTACTCTCATTATTTGTTATGGTCATTGATTTTTTTTTAATTTATAAGCTATAACTATAAATCTATCGATTCCAACTTCGATACTTATAGAAGTATAAATATCGAAAATCGATAAGATTCATGACTGATTTTATACAACCCATCCCTACTAAATTTGAAGTGAATTGTCAAACTAATCTAAATTATTTAGACACACTATGATATTGTTTTTACATCAACTTGTGAATGTCACTGTTTTCTGACAACCTCTGTCAATTTATATCTGAAGGTAGTTTGAAAATCATTTTCATTTGTCGCAACAATAAACGATGTTCACGCAAAGAACTCAACTTCTTACTAGTCGAAGTTTTTCATATAATTGCAATATTAGTACTGGACTTTTATTGTTTTTTTTATAGATAATAAATCAATATTCACTGAATATTTGCTGAAAACAATTTCTTCAGTTCAATATATATTATTAAAAGTTTATACCCAAAGAATGCAATTATTCCGTTTCATTTATTCAAGCACTGTTAGGGTGAGCGGTGCTAGGGCTCTGTTTACGCGCTGGTATAAGATTACATACAAAATTCCGTTGAAAGGAGCTTCTGATATTCAGAAGTTTGAAACTTTTAATTATCTCTCCAAACTTGTTTGGCAATTTATAATTTGATGAAGTTTTAGTATATGTTTCATATTGAATTACATGCGGTTAAGATAAACATTTCAAAATAGATTGCAGTTTTAATACTTCAAAAGAGATACTCATTTAAAAGAAAATAATTTGTTTTATTTATAATAAAAGAAATGTTATTTATTTAAAGCATTTTTAAAAATAATAATAATATTTTATTAAAGTTTAATAAAATGTTAGTTGCTAAAAAAAGATCCCAAATGCATAAACTCTCGAACCGTTTTATGTCAAAATAGCTTTACTAAATATGGCAACTAACAAAAAAGCAACTCTAAAAAACCTTTAAAATCGATCCCATCTTATCTATAGGCATTGTTATTCTATATTAAAAGAACAACACTTATTGGAGGGCCCTTGCGACCTGAGTCATATCTTTTGTATAAACCTGATGACAAAGCACGGCTTTCTTATAGCAGATACTCTAAACATCTCGACTCCCTCGCGACCTACTTCTTAATTTTGATGACGCTTCGGTCGCGACGGCTTTACGTGAAACATGTCAAGTGAAGTGAAACTGTGGATTTAGCTCTGGTTTAGGATATTAGGCGTTTTATAAAATATAAATATCATTTACTAGCTATTCCCGTGTGACTTCATCCGCATAAAATTATGAAAATTTTATTATATTGTTTACATGTGTCAAATTATCAATTGCAAATGTCAAAATGACATGACGATAACAAACCATGGCAAACTTGCTTCCTTAATGTTGGCAGTAACTTATGGTCTCTTTCCCACATTAGGGTTTTTATCCAAAATATTTAGCCCCTAAGTTTAATGGCGTGAAAATATATAGCCTAAAGCGTAACGTAAGTGTAGGGCTTTTTATAAAAAATGGAATTATTCAAAAATATGCTGTAATTGCTGACGTCTTAAGCAACAAAGAAATGTGTGTTTACGCTTTATTATAATAGTAAAGATATAGATAGTAAAGATTATAAGATTAATTATTGATTAATCAGAACTTAGCGACAATTATGTTTAATATCGATAATTAACGCGAGATAAAAAGATAAGGACAGTGGTTGCTTCTAAATAGTTATTGGTTTTTCATGATAAAGGAATTATTAAATAGATTCTGAAGCTTTAGTTAGTAATTACCTGATTTATTTCCTTATAGAAAGGTATTAAATATATACTATCTTTCTAATATTATTAATGCGAAAGTTTACATGGATGGATGAATGGAAATTTTTATAGTTCGTAGAGTAAACAGCTGAACGGATCTCGGTGTTATTTGGCATAGACGTAGGGGATAATCTAGAAGAACAATTAATATAATTAATTGCACGCGGATGGAGCCGCAGGCGGAAGCTAGTTTATTTATAAATAACAAGCACAGGAAAAATTAGTATAAATACGACTACACACTACAAAATCAGCACGAAAATGTTATTATGATATTAATTTCCAATCATAAAGTTATATGAAACAATTGTTTACGCAACCTTTTGATTCCTACATTGAAACTATATGTAACTATTTACATGCAGTTTCCATAAAGCAAATTAAACAGCAGCAGCTGCTTCAACAACGGTCTTAAACAAACAGTCGGCTTTCCAAACAGTCATTATCAACTCGCCGCGTTAAAATCTGACCCGAAAGTAAATAATGCCTGTTGCACACAGTTACCAAAGCGATACCGAAGCGAAGCTTACCCAATGAACAAAATTTGTATTCTGTTTTTCGTAGTAAGCCTATCGGTTCATCAACCATATCAATGATTCTTTGTTTAGAACTGTTTGCGACAGTCGGTTGATATGTATTTCACAACAAAATACCGCTTGACTGTGAACTCTGAAGGGTGGTTATTAAATCTACATTAACTAGCTGAATAAAGTGACGAAGTACAATCACTTTCATATTGATGAATCACTTCGTAATGTGTTTTGAAGCTTTCGTTTCTAGAATCACTGCAGAAATTATGAAAAATGCAGAATAATAAAAATCGTATTAAAATTCTGAAGCGTCCTATCGGGTGTTATACTATGAGTCGGCGCACACCTTTGACTAAACTATAGCACAACCGTTGTACGATTGTCGATTGTTTCGTAGCCAATTCAATTGTTTAGTTACACAACAATAAATCGAGTAGTGTGCGCTCCATATAAGGTCAGGAATCAAAGCGCAACTGAATAGTTTTGCAATTGTTAAGTCAAAGATGTGCGCGCTCTAAGCGCAAATTTATCGATGACGTTATTTGAATAGTGGCTACAATTATTATTTTCATGATAAACTTAAAAAAAACATTATTTCTTTTAAGGTTAATTATTAAGTCCATTTGATGTTCTTTTGTTATGTCTTATCGGAGATCATCCAATGACGTCACTACTGTTAACCGTCAATCAATTTAAATGCCTCGTTTTATTAAAACAGCCTAACACTTTAGTCATAAGAAACAATATGTTTTAATCAACTTTTTATACTAATATTTGTTGGAAAATGCTGAGTTTCATTTTCATCAAATCTTACATAACATAAAATAAATAACCTTATGCATGTTTTTCAAGGATTAACTAACCTTAAATTCAAATTAATTAATACCAAAACTTTTAAATTATAATAAATAAAAGAGAAATTTTAAGCCCTATTAATTCGTATGAATCCTGTTTGAGTAACATAAATTAAATTCATAACTAATTACTGAACGTCCACTTGACATTTAAAAATGACTTGTAAAAGTTTTTTTTCATGCAGCCTGCGAATGGTTTGAGCATAAATTAAGCTCTCATATACTGAAACTTGAAGAGAAATTTAAAGAACATTAATAAATCGTTTGAAGGAAAACTTTTCAAAGCTTCACTCAAGATAAACTCTGAACTAATTTTTCTACGGTTGCGTTACGGTGCTTTTGGCCTGCTTTTAATGTTATATTGTTGAATTCTTCTTTGGAACATGATGGTAAGCAAGCAGACGGGTTAGGGTATGTTAGGAAAACTTACCCGTAGTTGTCTGAAAAAGGTAGCAGATGAGATGTTCATGGGTGTCGGATCAATTAACATCAAGCGATCCACTGCTCGTATGTCCGCCTTTTCTATAAAAAAAAGTTATTGTACAGAAGAACGATTTGTCAGGAAAGAAATATTTCCTTTTCCTATTAATCCCCTCCACTGTCAACTCTGGTTTTATATAATTTGTTATTATCAGAAATGATGAAGACAACTTGATTAAGGTATTTTAAAAGCTAACGTCTGTTTTATTAAATTCTGTTTAAAAGTGATTAGTTAATTTTTATAGCAATTTAGAACGTATTTATGATTCTCAAGAAATATCGCGTTCTTGCTTATCGGTCAATCTTAACGTTCTTTGAACTTTCTAACCCTAAACATAACTGTTAAATAAGTAAAGATGGTTGTGTGAATACACTTTAACGTGGGTATCCACTGTTGTAACTTGTACATAAGCATATTCCCTTCTCATTAATTCTGTTTGAAAAAAAGAGATAAGAATATGTTTATACAGTTATGATTGTACTTCGACTGATGGAAATCACTGTATTTTGTATGCACATTGGAACCGGTTACAACTAATTTTGATTCTAGGTTAGTTTTCGTGAATGTAGACAAAGATTATGATTATATTAGTTATGGATACAACACTAGTGATGGCCTCCCCTTATCAGATTTCCTGATAAAACCTACATTACATGAAAGAGCACTTTTTTTTAAATGTTGTAACCGGGTTGCCTAATCCTAGCCTGGCAAGACTATGTTTAATTGATCTCTTAAGTGGTCAATTTTTGGAGGAAATCCCCTCATCAAGTTTCCTGAAAATTTTGTCACCAATAGATGAGTACATAACATAAACATAACTCTAAGGTGGGGTTGCCTATCTTTTACCTGGCATGGGTTGGGGTTACCAGCTATTAAATGGCGATAAAATTTCAGAAAAACTGAACAATGTGTTCAGTACTACTTTTAACAAGAAAACACTATCATAGTTATGTTATACGTATTTTAAAAAATCAATGTTATTTCATACAAAATTATGTTTAAAACAGAGTGTTATAAGTGTCGAGTTATTAAATGCAGCACGTCATAAACTTGACACCAAAGTACACACTACATTATAAGTGAATCCCTTTCATAATTCTTGTAGGCAATGTACACACAAGTTGGCAAACACTTTACATTATAATATGAATTTAGATTGCCGCTACGTTCAACCGGTTTGATCATTTATTCCATTAAAGTTATAACACTGTTGAGATATCGAGATAGGCGATTTTACTATAGTTTTGAACTAATTTCGGCTTTCCTGAAGTGACTTAGTCGGCCATGTTTAATAATACAATAGTTGAGAATTAGTGAGGTTCATGGAAAACAAAGGAACTTAAATTTTACGAATGTTGTCATTTGATATCTATACTACACTAATTCATAAAGAGGAAAACTTTTTGTGTGATTGTAATGATTAGGCTCAAAAACTACTAGGCTGATTTTAAAAATTATTTCACCGTTAGAAAGGTAATTTATATGTGGGTAATATGTGTTATGTTCTTTCATTTCTTCTTTATTGTTTTTAAATTGCACGCGGTCAGAGTCGCGGGCAAAATCGAGTATTCAAAATAATTTATGTAAAGTTACATGTTATATACCAATGAATTTATTGCTTTTCTAATGTTCAAACTGTATTTTAGGCTATTCCAATATTATTCTATCAATTGTTTATTATTCTGATGTTGAATGTTAATAAAATCAGGTTTTTTTTATTGTTATTGAGATAATAGTGTGTAAATTTTATTTCTGATCAAATTATTTAACCAAAATCACTTATGCAAATGTCATTATTAATTAAGTTAATGCGGTTGTGTTCTGTTTTCATTATTTGTAGCACATTTAACGTTTGTGTCAATTATTAATTAAATAATAATTAATTTAACTTAGTGCAATAGCTCATTATGTAGGACACTCTTGCATGTGAGGGGAATATTAATTATGTTATGTTGGTAATGAAATAGTTTTAGGTTATAAGTGTATATGTTTAAATAACGGCCAGATGTATGTTTAGAAAATATACCAGGAGAAATTGAAATTGTACATATATGTACATTCATTAATGACTTAAGTGGTTAATAAGTAAACTAAGTAATTAGCTAATTGTACTAATAAGTAAACCTTTAAGACAAGTGAGATTTAATATTACCGTATAGGCTATTACCTAGTAAGTTTTAATAAATCAAAATATGTACAAAATAGTGAAAACATTTCAACAGCTTCGAAATAAAAGATATTTGAATTGAAACGTTCCATACTTAATGGTGCATATGCATTCTCGTTTACGTGATATTCAGATATTCGAGCTGCACATAAGAGCTCATACCTGACTTTGAGAGCAATTAAGTGAAAACCGTTTTAATAGTTTGGCTCTCGCAGCTTTTACTGTTTTTTTTTATGACACAATATTTAGAAATATCAAATTTGATAGTGTTTTGTTTTTATAAAAAGAATCTTTTTAAGATAAACCTATTTGGTATTATGCAAATGTATGTGTAAAGAATAATCGTTGTTTTTTTAAAAAACAATCCGTGTTAGATGTTTTAATTACTTTTTGTACTAAGTTTTTTTTTAAATTATAGCTTAAGAGTGACGATATTTTAAAAATGTAATACAGAGATTATAGATGTTAATGTTCTACACTTTTTGTTTAATGGAAAAAACATTGTTTTATAAAAGTTTTGTATTAGTTTCACGCTGTTAATTTGCGAAATGTTATGCTTTTGAGGTGAATGTAAAATGTAATTGAATATGGTT